>NW_017100150.1:794135-795435 GCF_001263275.1 Habropoda laboriosa
TGCGCAGCCATTTATTCAGCACATATATAACTTATTTGCTAGCACGAAATTTACTGTAACAAGAATGATTGATGGATAATGTAAACTTCAAAGTATCAAAGTTCTGCGTTCACGTGGGCTAGTTGTCTGTGATAAAGTCCAAGTACAGCATCGTGTAGTAGCCAACTAGTCCCACCCATTCTTAATCTTTCAATAATCAACGTTAATTTTCTTCTTAAAATAGGTGAAGTTTGGGAACTTTTTCCTTAGGTGACTACTGAATGAGAAGCTCTCGAAAAGATTTTCTCTCCAATTTTTAAAAGGTAAAAATGTTTAAAAATGCAGGAGTTATTCGCTAATTTTAGGGATTGGCAAGGATTGGAACGTCTGAAATAAAAAATTCTTGCTCAATTGCAAATAAAAATGTATTATCTACAATGCAGCGTGAGATTTTTTCGATACCTCAATTATATTAATTTTTTTAGAAACGTTTAAATCTGATTCTTCGGCAAACAATAGTTTTTCGCCTTCGAACTGCCGCCTTTTCTGTAATAATTAAAATTTTTCAAAAATTACACGCTGATACATTTTTATCCATCGTTCTGATCCTTGCCGACGATGAAAGCCAGAAATCGACGTTCTCGCAGAACAGGTTTCCCAATAACTCCTCCATTTTCTAACATTTTTGCTATCTAAGATATCGCAGATACTTTCTACTAGCGTGATTGTTTTTGTTTGCGAATGAATTCAATTAGATTGTATTCTACGCTTACCCTTATACCTTTGTTTGCCGGTATACCTAATTTAAATGTCCATAGAAATGCTAATGAAAATGTTTCTTTTACGAAAACAGCGACGTTAGCTTTCTCCTTCTCACCATTCTGGATCTTTATTCGAGAAGAAACAAATTCACATAAAAAGACGTCTGCTGTTCCAGAACAAAAGCTGGCTATTTGTGGAAATCCGAAATGAAAGAAATGAAATATGGAACTAGCAGTCGTTTTTTAATCTTCAAGAAGAAATCTGTTGCGACGCAGCTTAACTATGCATGGTGTTCACGCGATTTTAATTCCCACCATTTTTCTCGTAAGTAGTAGATTCTTTTTATACGCCTATACGAAGGCTTGAATAGATTTTTTGAACTTGCAATGGTTTTCGCGTAATGAATTTTTGTAAATTTATAGTTTCACATTTTTTTATATTATATGAAAGTGGGTTGTCGCGACGAATTCAACGATGCACAATACAAAGCAAACACTTATGTCTTCTTTTTTAAGAAAATCCATTTTAAAGATTCGTAGAAATTTATCGTCACATTTCG
>NW_017100150.1:795485-795839 GCF_001263275.1 Habropoda laboriosa
TATAAATACTATAATTGAATTTTGTAGATCCCTCTTCTAATATAGTCTCATAAATAGAACTTCAAAGATGTAGGTAATATCTCACAGTTTTAAAGATAAGATTTGTATAATGAACGATCTTATTTAAACCGAAAGACTTTCGTACAGTAACACTTGTGCCATTTGAAACAGCATAAAATAAATTTCTTACACACGTTATACACTTACAATTTTTGCAAGTGCAGCGTTAAAATGTCACGCTACTTTTTCCGAGAAATGAAATTTTTTAAACTCAAGAAAATCTATAAAATGAAAGCAAATTGTATATTAACAGAAAGCTTGATTTTCCTACTTGTTTAAATGTTGCGTTAAAAT
>NW_017100150.1:795942-826522 GCF_001263275.1 Habropoda laboriosa
CCTTGTTTTAATCAAAATTATAGCGGTCACCGTTTTTTAAATCCCCTTATTCTTCATAGTCTGCAGCCCAACAGAAAACGAACACTTCGAATCGATAGCTCACCTATAGAATAGATCTATTTATGTGCAAAGTTTCAGATTCTTCTAAAATTGTTCAATCTGGGAAAATGAAAACTAGCTCTCGTTAAAACATAACAATAAGTTTACAGAATCACATAAAATGGACTTTTAGCGAATGGAGTTGCACTATGATAAAAATAACTTTTAACCGAACCATCGAACTTTCCTAATAATATCCTCAACATTGTTTTCGATGAATTATGTAATGTTTTATCGCATCGATTGTCAGAAGAAATTAAAAAAAAACAGGAGAAAGGGAGATTGAAATTTGAAAGAAGAAAAGGACAGATAGAGTGAGAACTGAGCAGGTCGCAGCACTGAAGCGCCATTGGCTGCACAGTTCTCGCCGCGATTGTAAATCAATTAGTTCGCATTGTAAATAAATCACCGTTTTACAACTCCACCATGCCGCACCATGCGACATTCGTATGAAATTTATAGTCCATTTTCGTAGAAGTCGCTTCGATTTTGGCGCTATCAACACAGCTCACGGCTATAAAATATTGCTGGAGCATGCTATTATGCCTTTATTTCTTCGTGCATGATGCTGAGATATTCCATCTGTCTACATTTGCCATAATATAACGAACAGAGATAAATAATGCAAGTTAGAATTATTTCCCTTTTTTTAATCGTATACAGGGTGGACAACTTGATCTCGATCACCTTAATTATTATTTCCGTTACCATTTGACCAATACAAAGTCCTTTACTTATTAAATACCTTGGTTTAAAGGTGCCTATAGAGTAATTGCGGTATATGGTTTGTAGATCGTTCTTTTTTTTCAAAGCTATCAAAGTCACATTTAGTTTTTTAAATGGAACCCTATAATTTTTCTCCCTATCTTTTAGCAGACAGAAAGACAAATACGCCAAGCACAGCAACATACTTTTTTGATTAATAGAACAAGGGAAATGGCGGAAAAATGCATTTTAGAAATATCCTGCACTGCAGTACACAAATATAGCGTTGTTGTGCGATTAAATTGGTCCGAGGTTTCGCATAACGTTTTGGCGACCTTTATAGCAGGGTGAAAGAGAGACAGGTGGAAAAGGAGAGGTACACGTTTCGTCCTGGACCTCCTATAGTCATGGATTATCTTGGATCCCATTGTCGGACAAATGGAGGACTACCGAAGGCGAGATGAGCTCCGTTGGCAAAAGGAGCAGGCTTTGTAGCGGGAGTGAAAAGCTACAAGGAAAGAACAGCCAGCTAACTAAGGAGGCTAGAAATGCAACCTTGCAAGTGCGAATCCGAAATTTAGAGAGGGAGATTTGCGTGTTGACGTTATCACTAGGCAATTTTAGCAGCGGGGAAGGAGTGTGACAGAAGACAAGTGTATTGGTGGTTAGTTATGGAAGGAGGAATAACTAGATAGAGGATAGGCGGAAAAGGAAGATTCGTTTTATCCTGGACCTCCCAGTGGACACGTTCAGTAAGCAACGTAGGCTACTAGTGCCCTAAACACGAGGAGAGATTGTTAGACTCAAGTCAGAAGTTGTATATATACAAACGGAAGCCTTTAGCGAGGACTAGCGAGAATTGGTTGTTAGTCTGTCCCTCTGGTGGCGAAGCGTAGAAGGTACCGCCACATCGTTTATAAACTTTGAAACTTTTCTTATCCACTACTGATCGTTTCCATCTATGCTTTGCAGATATTTTTGGAAATTTTCCTGCACGAATATACCCATGCATGGTTTTTACATCAAATGTTCGTCTTCATAATAACTAACGTCTCTTACATTTTTTTCAGAGCATAAGGAGGATTTACTCCAGGTGGCTCTACAAAATTTTCAGGTTGAAGAAATAAAAAAAAAAAACATCCACTACTGATAGTTCTCGAAGACGTAAGTCAATACATTTGCGATCTTTCAAAAAAGTAGTACTAATTATTGTAAGAATAGTAGTTTATTATGGAGTCTACAGATGTCGAGCAACTCGCCTTAGTAATTCAACTCTAATACAAACTTAAAACCTCTTTCTTTTATTTCTTCAACTTAAAAATTTCGTAGTTCCACCTGGGGTATGTCCTCCTTATCCTCTGAAAAAATGTAAGAGACGTTAGTTATGAAGATGGACATTTGGTGTGAAAACCATGTGTGGGCTTATTCGTGCAGGAAAATTTCCAAAACACCTGCAAAGATTCTGATACTAACTTAAAAACTACCTTAGCACGAGTATTTATGGTGCTATCGACATCGGGGCCTAACTAATTAGAATTCACGTTGAACGTGATTAGCATGGCGGAAACATAAAAAATATAGAAAATTAAACTGTGTACATTAAGAACGTCGGTTGACGGAGGATCTCCCTAGAAGGAGCATGTCATACCTGCACAACACACACTCTCTCTCTCATACACATACGTACATTCACATCCTATTACATTATGGATGATTGTTTTTCCACGGTTATTGACGACAACGAATTGTTACGGTATACTCAGGAGTGAATGACGACATTAACCTATTTGAACTAGATATTCGCTTAGATTACATATGCAGAAGTGTATTGAACGCGAGAGACGTCACATGGAACACATTCTGCAACTAGGTGAAACTAAATATTCTTTCTCTAAAATACATTTTTCCACCATTTCTCCTGTTTTAATGATATAAAAAAAGGTATATTGCGGTTCTTGCCGTATTTGTCTCTTTGCCCGCTAAAAGATAGGCGGAAAAAAATTATACAGCACCACTTAAACGACTAAAGGTATCCTTGATAGTTTTGACAAAAATGACAAAAACATATATTGCAATCAGCCTGTGGGTCCTTTTAAGCCAAGGTATTTAAAAAAAATTTGTATTGGTCCAATGGTAACAAAATAATTAGGGTAATGAAGTTACCCTGTTCATCCTGTACACGTATATCGATAACTTGGATTTTTCATATTTCAGATTTTTTAATGTAACCTAACCTTATAATAATTACGATTAAATATTACCCTTACATAGATAAAATATATTTAAAGCAATTTGTTACTAAACCTGAATATTTCTACTGTTTTTAAAAACCATAAATTCTTACATCACAAAAGAAGTCGAATTGTTTGAGTTTCTCGAATTATTAAAAATCTTTCTACAGTTAATTTTTATGTGCATAAGATTAGTGTCACATTTTGATTTTTTTACAATCTTAAGCTGCAGTATTTTTAGAGACTACACACGTGATTCGTACACCTTTTTGGTAAAAATGCCGCAGGAATGTTTAGGAATTTATAAATAAAAAAATATTCCGGTATAATATTTTGTGGTTTTATTTCACAAGGGGTTCTCGGCAACAGGTGGGACAAATTTTGAAGGATGACTTAACAAGAGAAAATAAAGCAAATATCAAAAGTAACAAAAACTTGCGACTGAGGTGATTCTGTGGTTTCCAGTTACACACCATTTAAAAAAATTGGATGAAAAATCTTTACTGTCTGGCATCCACCAACACTCATGAAAACGCGTATGAAATACAACTGAATCAAATTTAATATATTTGTCTATTTTTGCAGATATTTAAAATGGGTCATTGGTATTTATTGTAGAGTTTGTAATCTCCCGCCAATTTGAAAAATACAAGGTGTTTCGTAAATGCATGTCAATATTTAAGTGGGTAAAAATCTACTAACTAAAACAAGTAAAAAATGTCGTATGGACATATGTCCGATATACCTTCGTTTCCGAGTTATGAATGATTAAAGGAAAAATATAGGTTAAAAAAGATCACGACCTAGGTTAAAATATAGTTTAACCCTTTCGCGACTAGCGCCGGTTATATCCGGCGCCCACTAAATGCTTCACACTAGCTAGCGCCGGTTATATCCGGCATACACTAAGCGCGTCGTCTGAACAACTCGAAGTGAAAATTTATTACTGGATTTATTTTAAAATACAGAACAAGGCCTCAACAACATTCCCTTTATCCAATACACCCTTAAGTCCTCTGCTGTTCCAACGAAATCCTCTAAGATTTTACACGGACACACTGGGAGCTCGAAAAACGCAAGACTCTCATGGTGTGCACTAATGGCACGACGACCCGTCCGTTAGTGGCGTGCCTAGTTCCGCCGTCGCGAAAGGGTTAAGGCAGAGTAGATAAATACTGCGAAAAGCGAAAGCAAACCTTCTTCCGTTTGGCTCTGTTGGATGTACACTGCAATAATACCGAAAATATAATTCTTAAGCGTTAAGTCATTAGGATTAGCACGTTTCCAGACGCGGGTCTGGAAATTCCTCGGTCTTTCGCAGCGGTCATAAACTTGGGAGGCCATCGAGCACTTTATTTTCACTTTGAATTTCGATATTTTTTCTATGGCCATTGTGCACATCTGCTTGCCATACTTTAGCTTTCTAGTCCTTTGATTTCTATTTGACCATGCTTCGTTAGCATCGAAACACCACCCAGATGTTACCTGCTGCGCCTATTGTTCAAGACACGCGGAGTTTCCGCGGGCACTTGAGAGTGACCGTTGACAAGGGGGCGTCATCTTAGTAAGTTTTCGGTACCTAATGATTCAACCACCTCCCTTGTCGAGTTCGAAAATGTAGTTGACCAACCCGCGTGTCTCGCCCCCGCTGAAGGCTCGTATCCGAGGTGACTTTGAAGGTGCCCGAGCCCTCGATACATAGAATTCATTTCACCACGCTACGAGTAGTTCTCTTCGGAGATCAGTCAGTATTAATAGTCATTTTGTCCTCCTAAAACGGAGGTGGTCCTTCGAGAAAGCGAACTTAGTAAATCTAGTAAAAAGACCGCTACATTATTGTTGCGACCTGATGAGGACGCAACGAAGTCTCGGTTCGGCGGATTATAGTAATAAGCCACTTAGTTACATTTGGCCGCCAAACCGAGGTGCCGACGTTCGGAAGACCGCCATATACCCCCCGTGGACTCACTAGCGCGACATTCAGATAGTAGGTCCCAAAAACACTCGGGACCATAAAACATTCGTCACCAAAAGGTCACAGTTTTCGTCGACCAATAGCCGAACACACCACATTTTCCACCTCCATAACACAACCACCAATCAGAACCAACCTGATCCCTATATATACATCTACACACCTCAAAACAGCACATTAACAGTACAACGAGTGCACGAGGCAAATCGTCAAAAAAAAAAGAATAACCGAATCTCAGCTAAACATCTATCAACGATCCGAAAGCAAATCATTCATCAATATCTATCTCAACGAACCGAAAGAAAAACATCTAATAAAAAAAGGCATTTAACCCAACAACCAAGTTTCATTCCACCTCGAACCAGCGAGAACTATCAACAACCTGCGCCAGACTCCTGGTCATAACAGTTGATCAAGGTCCACGACGCAACAATTATAATGGTTGGTGAACTAGCGGAACTAGCCCGATCTTCGCCATGTTGTTTCACAGAATTGCGTAGAGTTCTTTTATATAAATCGCGTATTACCAATACCACAGAAATAAATCTTGATCTCATACAGCAATCACCGAGTTTCAGAGTTTATTTCTAACGTCGTTTAATACGAATAAATTTTCTGCGAAACATTTTCCCGCCGCGCTGTTACAAGTAGCTCAAATGTACCGGCGGCTGATTTATAAATTACCCGGTATGAAGTTACACCAACCATCCGTACTAACTTTAACAGATGGAATGATTTATGTTATAGCTTAAATGGGCAAATATTACATTAGGTTGTTGCAGATGAAATGACCGAGGTATCAGTGAAACTTTCCACGTTTGTAGTTTTAGTAAAAATGATATTAATTAATCACAGCATGATTCACTAGTTTCGATATGCTGTTCTCATTGGAAAACAAGGTTATTTGTGCCTTTGTTAAAAGAAAACACTTCATTTCCAGGTGTAACGAGGTCTTTGAAAATGTTCTTTACTCCAGTTTCGTTATTTAATTTTGGCTATAAAAAGTAGTCAGTGGAATATCATCTTGATTCCTGATTCACTGTCGTACACGATTTGCCGTTTAATAGTGAAACTTATTCAAATTTATTCACTATTAAACGACAGATGGTTTTGGTTAACTTTGCTTTGATTAACTTCTAGACTTAAATTCACGTGTAATAAGTGTTATGTGGTAGCAAAAAGAATGCAATTCTAAAAACTGTACACAATCATGAAATCGGCCATTTCATACACAAAATCTAATGGAAACAAAATTTCGAACATACGATTAACAACTATTTTATATTTTCATTCTGTAATAGCTTAAAATATGTTTAACATTCCCGCCGCCACTTCTACTCACCACTAACTACACCTACATTAACCACAGAGCAATAGGAATGTTTTTTAATTTTTGTTAGATAATATTTTTAATAGGAAGAGCAGATCAAGCTGAACCGAAGTAAATGCAACATCTTCATTTCGATAAAGTGCAATAAATCGTAAAACTTCATTTCATCTTCTATCCGACATTTTATTAAATTTCTAAAATCCGACAGACATCAAAGTGCAGATGTTTCAAGCGTCTGAACAAAGAATCGATGGAAATCTGAAAGGACAGGAATTCGAAACTTCAAATCCACGCGAAAAATACTTTAATTTTGTTATCGTGCACAATGAAATACGTGAAATTCTGCATACGAGCCCACGTGTTCTTGTGTCAATCGGTGTTGCCATTCGACAGCTTAGTTTACGACTTTGCTATATTTCTTCCATCGACTATACCGTGCGCTACTCCACGATATAAATTTAAGAATACACGTATAAACAACTTACACACGTTGGATTCAATTTATCTACTGAAGGAAGAAGAGCAATTTTTTAATACAACTTTTACGAATAAACACAAAAGGTACGTTGTATGTTCTACGCACCAAGCACACGTTTTTCTTTTCTTACGAAATGTTACACGGAATTGTATTTGTTATCGGAGATAACGATGTTGATCAATGCACCTTTATTACTCGGAAAATTTCATTCGAATGTATTTGACGTAAATCGCTTGTTTCTTTTTTTTTTTTTTTTTTTTTTTTTATATCTTTCACCGTGAATTGTAATTCGTTGGCTATAGCAAAAATATTTCTACAAATAGAAATCTGAACAGCTCTGATCTTTTTAAAAATATTTTCACGTTGTTTCTACCGTTTCATGCACGCCTCTCTTTTTCAGCCTTTATAGTCGACCCCTTTTTCACAACCCCCGTGCTAGGAACTTCGTGTAAAATCATAAAAGTGATACGCGTGTATGCTCGTGCTTCCGGCTCGCGTGTTGATCATCGTTCCAGGCTGTAAAAGCCATTTTTATCGAGGACATGCAAAATTACAAAAAGAGGAATCAGTTGCTATAACTCCGTAGATATAAATTAGATAAGGTTTTTGGTATTTTAATTTCATTCTCAAAATTGTTCCGCCCTTTTGAAATTTCGATCGAAATAAAACGCGCAAGCATAAATACGTGCATATGTACATGCGTCACGCAATTACAATTGATTGGAATATTGTAGTATTGACAATTCGATAATTGTTGATGGGAATTTTTTTTTCCTGTATTTAACACGTTGAGCGCGGAGTCGATTTCGCTCTGCTTTCCGTCCAGACGGCACACAGCGGCGATCACTTCACGAGCTGTTCGGTTATACAGGGTGTCCCGTAACTCCTCGAACACCCGGAAATGGGGGATTGCTGGGGTGACTCTGAACAACTTTTTCCTTTACCAAAATGTTGTTTGAAGCTTCATTTTTGAATTATTAACGAAAAACACTGGCCAATCAGACCGCGCGTAGAGCCCGCGCCCAGGCACGAGAGCGCAGAGACTTACCCGCGCGCGATCGTGAACAAACGTATTGGCACAGCGAGGGTATCGAGGGAAGCGTGCGGCAAATGTTACATCGTCTTAAATTAAGAATAATCTGGAATTATTCGTTATTCATGAATCATTCCCACGTTTGTATAAATTTTTGAAAAAATTGCAATTAGTCAGAATCGCGCGCGAATGAGCCTCTGTTCTCCGTCCCTGAGCGCGGGCTCTAGGCCCAGCAACCCCCCATTTCCGGGTGTTCGAGGAGTTACGGGACACCCTGTAGAGTACAAACAGAAGATAACAAATGCGCTCACACGGCATTCAGACGAAGAAATACCAATCCGGGTTGATAGAAGAAGTGTTCATAAATTGCAGAAAAAAAAGAAGGGGAAGTGCATAACATTTATTTTTTAAACATGATACTGCCGGTCCCACGGACCGACGCCACCCAAACGAAAAGTTCACTGTCAGTCCCCACGGACCGACGCCACCTAAACGGAAAGTTCACTGTCAGTCACCACGGACTGACGCCGCGCTTAACGTGTTAAAATAAATATGTAAATAAACATTTTTTACAATCTTCGTTGAATTATTAATATTCGTTATCTTTGTCCTTCACCTTTTTCATTTTTCTTCCTTATAAGATGTTGAAGTGACATAATTCGAAAAATACTGAACATAAATTATGATATAATTAAAAGTAAGATTAAACATCACGGTATGATGTTTTACACCTTTAAAAATTAGGATTTCAGTTTATCTTGAACATTTAAATTGCAAATGTTTGCTAGTATAGTAAAGGTGAGATTGCTATTATAAATGTAGTAAGTAGTGCAATGGACTCCTTAAGCTCACTGACTTCGTGAATTTTGTTTCAATAAACCTAGGTGTGTTCGACCAGTTCGTTACTTAAGTTTTCCATCTGATTTTAAATCGGTGTAGAAGACATCACACGAAAATTTCATACTCAAACTTTAAACGCGTTTTTCTCCAAACATTCTTTCTATTATACAAGTGATAGAAGTGAAATAAAAAAAAAAAAAACTGATCAACCGATCGGTCTGAAATTTTAACACATCAGTCTACACATCATTCGCTCTCACAAGTACCAGATTTATATTTCTATGTTGAAAATTTCATATTCTCTACGTCGAAAAACTTAAAGAAAAGTGAAAAATTTCGATACTTAAAATTTAAACGCACGCCGTTTTGGTAGATTTTAAGTTGCATAGCTAATTCTGGTACCTGCGACAGCGGTACCCATACCGATTATAAATCTTTCCGATTTTTCTGTTTTTGACGAGTCTGTGAGATCAAATCAATTTCACCAACGAAGCATCTTTTTTTAAAGGCGCTGTCTTTACCTCCGGATATAGCATTAAACGAACAATTAAAAAGCTGTTTAAAAAATTGTTTTGCATGCTTTATAAGTGCCTTAATAAGTGAAAGAAAATTTGACGTTGTGGTTCATTGTTACGCTCCGAAAAAAATCCCTAATATTGTCCCAATTTTCAACGTGATTACTAGAATACTCCCTCAAGATAATTCGGTAGCCTTAACCCTTTGAACTTTTAATTTTATTCAAAATTTGCTATTCAATAACTGCTTATCTAGGTAAAAAAAAATATTGCGAAATATAATACATGTGGGGCAATACGACGGCTGTGCGTGTGTGCGTCTGAGAGCGGTGTGTCGATGAGGCGCGAGACGAGCGATAGAGGCAGTCCTTAAATGGCCACCGAGTCGTTTGTATGGTTTGCCGTTAGTAAAAATAAGCTTGCATCTGTGGAGGATTTCATCTTCGATAATTTGCGATTGCTGCAAGTTAACAATCTTAATTGTCGAAATTAGTTTAAAACACGTGAGAGGCTGACAGTCTTATAACACCCACTGAATACACCACTGCCATAAATCGTGGCCCGATGCTAAACCTTTCGAAGGTTTACAAAAAAAAAAAAAAAAAAAAGCACACGGTGACACACTCGCGTTGCTTGGGAAATCCCAAGTTTTCCATTTCTCTGCCAGAAGAGCCACGAAGGTGAAGCTCCTAAGAGCTCCCAAAAAAGCCAATCAAAAGTAGTTGACTAATATAAGTTTCACCCTCAAACTCGCTACGCCTATATCAGGTACATAAGGAGGAAATCAACGAAAAAATATGGAAGTTTTCGGAACACACGTTCACACGATAAAAACTCTATTGTTAAATAATGACTTAACTAACTTCGCGCAATTTTGTAATGTATACGTTACGACATTAAATTTCAGTTTGTCACATTCTAGTTGACAACGCATTAATTCTAGTTAACAGAGCTGAGAATACTGCTACAGATAAGTAACAATTTACAAGGATTACTGTTCTCACTGGACAATCGTAGCAAGATTTCACTGTAATACCCATATCTCTTAGTTACTTTGGTCCTCTTTGACACTGCAGACGTAAGACAACCCACTTCGACTAAGTCCATATTGTTGTTAACTAAGTCCGAAACATTAACTCGAGAGGCAATTTCTTCGGGTCGAAAGGAGTTTCATGATATTTGTACAAGTTTCATCCCAAATACAATCATTCGTAACGATACGATCTAGTAAGTTAGTTATCAAAAGTTGTATACATACGTTACTTTATGTTTCTCGTCGAAACATCTATTGTGCCTACGTTCAATCGAAAAGGTCTTCGTACACCATATTAGAATTTATTTAGTATTGTATTAACAGAGAAATAAATGAGATTTACGTTATTTTATTTAGAAATATAACGTTCATTATTAGTAAAAAGAAAAATGGTTTACTGTTCATGACTAACAATTAAACTAAGGAGAAAGGATAATGTAACAGAAATGAGATAAACAAACTATCCCATACAGTATATAAGAATTCAGCAAAATGTTTCCAAACAAGGCTTCAAAGGCAAATCCAGTAGGAACCCCGTATCTGCGGGAGATTGGTTCCAAGGCCTTCCGCGGATAGTAGAGAACCCTATTACATACTGTCAGTCGCTGGAGAAGATGACTAGGCACACTGTTTTGCGTTCACACTCTACTAACTCCCCTACCATCAACCGAATTGTCACCATCAACGTCTTAGGCCAACAGCGACAATGCGTGTGATGGTAGGGGAGCTAGCAGAGTGAAAACGCAAACCATTTTGCCTAGTCATCTTCTCAGCGACTGACAGTACATACTCATTTGTTGTATGTATGTACAGTAAATTCTCTAAAAGATTCAGCAAGTTTGGATTCTACAAGTGACAGTATAGATGGTCCTACGCCTAGGTCTGCGTCATTGCTGCGCCCATGTTATCTCGCTCGCAGTCAGTCAAACGTGTAACGCTACACCAGTCGGTTTCCTTTACGAGATTTCACGGCTCGACAAATCATAATAGAAAAACATAATTTCTTCAATTTTACTTTCTTTCATCTGGACTTTTTTTTAACATGTTGGTGAGATTTTTCTGATGAAAATGAGATCAAACACGATATAATTTGAACAACATTTACTTATTAACACGTTCACTGTCGCGCCAGATCTACAGGTTGCTGTCAGGCGGCCACAAGAAAATCCATTTTAAGCATAGGATTATAGTATTATGCTTTATGTCTAGCTAGCTATGACGTTCAAAATTTTTAGTAGACAACATTTATTTTATTTTAATTATTCTAAACATTCGAGGCACTCCAGTCACTGATGACCACCATGGCCATATCGAGGAAACAATCTAACGTTAAAACTTATTGAGTGATTAATTTAATTTCATAATATATCGCTTTAGCGAGCCACCGTTTGGTTGCCAATTGCTTATCACGTAGAGTCGGCCTACCTCCACGTAAAAAAAAAAATGTAGGGTCGATTCCACAAGTGTCAGTAAAATGTAGGGTTGGTAGCAGCAGAAAAGTTGCTAAACAATTAGAATTAAATATAACGATAGAAATTATTGCAATAATGCGTAATGCAATTGAAAAGTTGAAAGAATCAAAAGAAAAAACGCGAATTCATATCTTTCTCGATTCTAGAATATAAGAAAATTTGAATAAAATACGCGACGAGAATTAGGGAGAAGCATAAGTTAAACGCGTAAAAATATAAATAATAAACGAACTAGGGATGAAGCTATTATTTCAATACGCGATGCACTGACTCTAGTATTTACTAAAATTCAAAAATTCTCGTATAAATTCCGAAAATAGATTATTAATTACGGTAAACTACTGAGACGGTTTAATTTAGGGTGGGCATAGTGCACTCGTTCCAAATCATCTCACAATATACAATAATAAATCAACTAACTACTTAACATGCAATTCATGCAAATTCCTTAGATGGTAAATTATTAGTAAACAAAATTCAATATCAGAGAAAATATATGAAAAATACTGAAAGAAAAATTTCAAATTAATTTCAATTGCTCAAAGTCATTTCAATATCCTATTCGACAAGTCTGAAGAACAACGATGACTAAAATTCAAATGTTTATTTCCCTAAACCTTCAAAATAATTTCGAAATATTTTATTCGAAGCGGAGTATTCCAAGTCAGTATCGATAATTGAAGAAATTATTTGATTGTATTTAAAAGAACCGAAAGGAGAATATTTAAAGTCTGATATTAAATGTCTAGCAAGTACCAGTAATTGGTAAAATGATTTATATTTCTTTTAAAAGCAAAATTTCTAATAGGTATTAGTTAAAATGAATTGTTATTCAGTCTACTGTATTGAAATTCTAATTGATTCTAATGTATACAAGTGTTACAAGAAGGCTGAGTGTGTACAGGGTGGACACTGACTCTAGTATTTACTAAAATTCAAAAATTCTCGTATAAATTCCGAAAATAGATTATTAATTACGGTAAACTACTGAGACGGTTTAATTAAGGGTGGGCATGGTGCTGCTTTAGTTTGAAATGATTTATAAACACATAATTAACAGAGGAAAAACCGTGAAACGGCAAAACGTCTACATTCTAATTGTTATAACATGTAAACAGAACTTTAAATTTAGTGTAAACAGAAAAAATATATAATACAATTTATTTCACGGTATTGCAACAAATAAACGTTGAATCAATATTTAATTCGTATAAAAACAATTATTTAACGTAATAATTTTACCTTCACTATGGCTATTTTTAATCTACGACCACAGGTCAACCTGATTTCTAATCCTTACGAACTTTAAATTCAGTCTAAACTGAGAAAATATATAATACAATTTATTTCACGGTATTGCAACAAACAAACGTTGAATAGATTCTTAATTCGTATAGAAACATTTATTTAAAATAATAATTTCACCTTCACTATGGCTATTTTAAATTTACGACCAAGGGTCAACCTGATTTTTAATCCTCCGAACTTGATTTCACAACGAGAAAGTAATAAGATCGTTGAAACGTACTTATTTGTCAAAGAAACTTGCAAAAATGTATAAATAATAATATGTAATGTTTTAACAAATTTTTGGAAGTATAAATTAATAATAAAATTGTGAAAATTAATAAATTATACGTTATTATAACATTAATAGAATTATGACTAAACCGAAGTTCGAAGTCGAGTATTTAAAGTCTGATATTACGTGCCTAGCGAGTGCCGGTAATTGTTAAAATTTGTTTAATAATTAGTAATAGAAATTCTAATTGATTCTAATGTATACAAGTGTTACAAGAAGGCTGAGTGTGTACAGGGTGGACATAGACTAGCTAGTAGCCCCCGACCACTCTATTCACATCTCAGAACCTTCAGGTCAAAATACGCCGCGAAGTGTCTAGGGCCCAGTATAAAGGGTAAATGATTTCGCGGGACATCGGCGGGTCCTTATATACCTGCGGTACCCTCTCCCCAAAGTCATTAGCAAAATCGTCGGTTAGGTCAGGCGGGAAATTTTCGCGGGAGATTTTCGCGGGAGATTTCCGATATCGTAACACGGTATAATTTATCAATTTTCACAATTTTATTAAAAATTTATACTTCCGACAATTTGTTATAACATTGCATATAACAATTTATACGTTTTTACAATATTCTTCAATGGAAACATAGGTTTTAGCGTTCTCGTTACTTACTCGTGGTTAAATTAATTTCGTAGGGATTAAAAATCAGGTTGACCTGTGGTCGTAGATTAAAAATAACCATAGTACAGCTAAATTTATCGTGTTAAATAATTCTTCTTACACGAATGAAAAATGTATTCAACGTTTGCTTGTTACAATACCATGAAATAAATTATATTACACATTTTCTCTATTCACACTGAATTTAAAGATTATAACGATTAAAAATCAAGTTGACCTGTGGTCATTTATCAAGAATAATCATAATAAAGCTGAAATTATTGTGTTAAATAATTTTTTTAATACGAATTAGGAATTTATTCAACGTTTGCTTGTTACAATACCATGAAATAAATTATATTATACGTTTTCTATATTTACACTAAATTTATCGTTCTATTCTAACAAGCAAACGTTGAATAAATTCCTAATTCGTATTAAAAAAATTATTTAACACAATAATTTCAGCTTTATTATGATTATTCTTGATAAATGACCACAGGTCAACTTGATTTTTAATCGTTATAATCTTTAAATTCAGTGTGAATAGAGAAAATGTGTAATATAATTCATTTCACGACACTAAAACAAACAAACGTTGAATACATACAAATGTAACGATAGAAATTATTGCAATAATGCGTAATGCAATTGAAAAATTGAAAGAATCAAAAGAAAAAACGCGAATTCAAAAATCAAGTTGACGTGTGGTTATTTATCAAGAATAATCATAATAAAGCTGAAATTATTGTGTTAAATAATTTTTTTAATACGAATTAGGAATTTATTCAACGTTTGCTTGTTACAATACCATGAAAGTAAATTAGATTATACGTTTTCTATATTTACAGTAAATTTATCGTTCTATTTACATGTCATAACAATTATAACTACACGTTATGCTGCGTCCGTTTGTTTTTTCTGTGCTGTTCAACCTAATTTACTTAAATTTACGTTGCGAGACAGTATAATATTTACAATTCTGCCTGAATTTTTGAAATTCAGAAAAACACAGGTAAACTTCCATTGCATTTAAACGATATTCTCCACCAAACGGGACAAAGTACAGTAACACTTGTACTGTCACTAATGGAATCGACCCCACATTTTACTGACACTTGTGGAATCGACTCTACATTTTTTTTTTTTTACGTGGAGGTAAACCGACTCTATGTGATAAACAATGGGCAACCAAACGGTGGCTCGTTAAAGTCATATATTATGAAATTAAATTGATCACTCAATAAGTATTAATATTAGATTGTTTTCTCGATATGGCCATGGTGGTTATCAGTGACTGGAGTGCCTTAAATGTTTAGAATAATTAAAATAAAATAAATGTTGTTAACTAAAAATTTTGAACGTCATAGCTAGCTAGACATTATTTTCAACTGAAGAAAAAATTATAAAGCATAATACTATAATCCTATGCTTAAAATGTATTTTCGTGTGGCCGCCTGACAGCAACCTGTAAATCTGGCGTGACAGTGAACGTGTTAATAAGTAAATGTTGTCCAAATTATGTCGTGTTTTATGTCATTTTCATCAGAAAAATCTCATGAATATGTTAAGAAAAATTTCGGGATAAAAAAACGTAAAATTAAGAAAGTTGATATTTAAATCGCTTGGTTGCCTCAACTCACGGTTCCTGCTTATCTTTTATTCGCTGTCCTTGTCTACGTTCGGCAAACTACAAAGGCGGGCGCGAGGCTCGAAAACGTAGTCCCTGACTCTACGAGTGTCAGGTTTAGCTTCCTTGCGGTCTGACACTTGTGGAGAATATACTGTACTTACATGCTGTGTATACCTATGATAATATTTTATTTGATTATGATTACTAGTTTGATTAGTTTACTATACATACATGTGGAAAGTGTTAGGATAAAAGCAATGCACTTTTAGACGTATCGCGAGACTTTCCGAAACGTGTCAAATTCGTAGGATTATACAGACTTATTAGAGACAGATTACATAGTTGAACACAATTTTTTTGCACCGCGGTCAACCGCGGATACAGTGATCCTGCTGTATATGTTAGTTTCTTGTTTACAAGCAATTATAATGTAAAATATCTGTTTACGTTTACATTAATTTGTTTAATTATTAACAAATGTATGTGAATTATTTTATCTTGTAGTAATAGTAAATGTTAAGTTTCTAAATAAAGTAACGTATTTATTTACAACTTTCTCTGTTAAAATTACACAGAGAGTCACTGCGGACTCCACGAAAAATCGGTGATCGACACATTCATTCGAAAATATTCTCTCGAGCAGTCAACCGATACTTCCGAGCTTTTGAGTAGAACGATTGGGGAGAAAGTCACATCATTCAACCATACCCTCTACTGGTTACAACCAGTTACCCAAGATTAATTTGGCCGGTAGCAGTCGCAAATGCGAGTTCACAAATTACGAAAAGCGCGTCGCGACAAAACATACCTTTCACGCGTCCACTGCGATAACACTCCAGTAGGTCCTTGAAGTTAAGATGCCCCATCTGACGGTACCATATATGCGTCGAGTTGGGTTGCGCGCGTGTCCGCTTTCCTCACCATGCGCGCGCCGATGTCGCATTCGCTTTCGCGCAGGATGTATAGTCCGTTTATGCGGTCGCACAATAATATCACGTTGTCTTTATTCCCGACGATTTTCGCGGATTTGCTGTCGGCGCAAAGAGGTTAGTGCGCAAATCCGAAACGTGTAACGCGTCACGTACACTTACACTTTTCGATTGTCCGTTAACTTCCGCGACAATTTGCGAGATTCAGCGTTCCGCACTTGTCTTTCGTGATTTCCATTAATCTATTGCCACTATTGCACAGATGAGCGGTACAGCCACTATCGAGACACCATCTCGCGCCGCGTGCAGTGTTCCTCGCCTCGGAGACTTCCGCCGCGCATGTCTCATTTGCCACGGCGAATAAAGTCACGTCGTCCGCCCTGTTCGCGTTGTCGTCGCGCTTCACTCGCTCGTTACACTCCGCGGATTTGTATCCAATTTTTCGACAACGGTGACATCGAAATTTGAACTGTTCTGTTTTCGGTTTATTTTCACCTTTCCCGTTCCGACGTTTTTCGAACCGTTTCTTGGCGAACATGGCGTTCGGCGTACTGTCGCGCGTATCGTTCCCCCGCGCGTCGTTCTTTTCCGCGATTTTCATGCGTAGTATTTCTGGCGACTCGATCGCACGACGAAAATTCTCGAAACTAGGTGGAAGACTATACAAGAGCAACACTGTCAACAAATCCCGATTAATTTCGATTTCCATCTCACTCAGTTTGTCCACTGTGTCGAAGAACTTTCTGAGATGTCGCGCACGTCTTCGTGTTCGGCCATTTTGTGCAGCGTCAGTCGCTTCAACAAGGTGACTTTTCGACTGGTATATTTCTTTTAGCTTCAACCAGACTTCCCTCGACGTGTCGCATCCTTTGATTTGTTTTAGTTCCGATGGGTTAATGGAAAGAATGACGTCGGACCTTGCTTTCCTGTCTTCCGTTTCCCAAGTCTTTGCGACTGCGACCGATGCTTTATTTTCGTCGCTTACATAAACCCATGCGTCGTTTTTGACGAGTAATGCTTCCATCTGGATTTTCCATGTGTCGAAGTTCTCCTTGTTCAAGAATTCTATTCTCATCGTCGTCGAAGTTATCTTTCTTTCGTGACGCGACCACGTTCCACATGCGAAGCGAAACCTAACCTCACGCGCACGCCGCGAAACGTTTCTTACTTTTTCACTCGACTTGCGACTATTTCCCGGTGCCCGGCCCCATAACCTGTTAGGCGCGAGGTTCTGGTGCAGGGAAAAGTAACACGACGCAGTTACGAATTGATAACTCTACACAAACATTTATTGCAACGAAGGTTCAACTACACGAAACACGCCACGTACAACTATCCGAGAACAATGGAATAGGCCCACGAGGCGTCCCACGTGACGCCACAGACCATCTCTCATAGCGACCGCTAGAGGGAACCCACGTTGAGCGCCTGCGCGTCGACAACTAGGAAACTTCCTCTAGTCCACCACATATTATCATGAATATTTACAAAACCGTACCTCCATGATATAAAAAAAAGAACTGAATTCAAAGTTGTGTGGTTTTAGATATCCTGCACTGTAGTGATGTTTTTGTAGAGTGTTTCCTGTACATTTTCCTAGCACGTGTCTATTTTTTAATAAATATTTGATATATCAGTGAGATTCTTTTCACAGAGACACTTTTAACACGTATTGATTTTTCTCGTACACAAGTTGCCCATTAGAAAATTTCATAGGGCATGCTTTGGTATGACACACAACCGGCCAAAAATTTGGAATCACTTGTCAATTTACACCAATATTGAATCTGCTGCTAATTTTTTATAGATTTGTGCAATAACGTGCAATAATTACCAACGCCAACCCAACCTTCCAACCAACAAGAAGTGCGGGAAGCTGCGTTAACAGATACGATATTTGTTAAGGTTTCTTACAGTGTCTTATAAAAACGGAATGTTTATAATGTTATATAAAAATTTAGAATCCTGTTTCACGCAAACAGTGTACCACCTGCTGTCGACTGAAACTACTCAAACACTAGAGCTTCTAAAATTCTCCACACGCATATGTATTATAGTTATGATAGTGAGATGAAAATTCGAGCGATCTGTAGTTAAACATTTCTTCCCCAGATTTCCAGCCTGAATTTAGTAACGACTGTTTAGGTTCGCTTCTCACTCAGCAAGTGTATTCACTAATACTTACGAACGGGAGTGAACTTGAACTCTTGTACAGAATTTGTAAATCTATCACAGTATAGTAAATACCGCATATTGGTGTGAAACCAACATACAAAAATAAAACATAGTTTATTTAACTATTTCACTTTTATTCATTTTAATATTTTACCCAATTTTCATTGATTTCTATGAATGTTTATAACGATTCACATAGAATTTACCGACAAACTTTGGTCGGAAAAAAAAATTGGAACACCCTGTATAAGACATTTCCTAGGCCTGAGCATCTGACTTAAAAAGTATCGAATAGACAAGAAATCTTTGAACAAAAGCCAGTCAAAATTAGAGTAGCCAGGCGTCCGTGACGTAGGCATAAAGCCTTAACAATCATATCTTCGACAGCAGCGGTAACAATCCCTCTAATTAGAGATTTTTTGAAAATTTCTCTCTATAATTACTTATGCAATTAACTAATGTTAAACATCATAGTAGGTAGTAACTCTTACTTGCAAACTGGCAAAAAAATTCTCTCAAGATTCTCTCAAAAACTAAGTGTCCAGTCCCGCATTCGACTGACCAGAACTATCAATTCGTACACTAGTCGACGTACGATTCAAAGACCATTTCATTCACCTAATTTTTAATTCATTGTCTAATAGTTCCAGGGAAGCGGTATGTTGCGAGGGTCAACGAAGCCTCGGTTTGGTGGATTATCGCAATAAACGCGTTAGTCACAATTGGCCGTAAGACCGGAGTTTCGAACGGCCAATGGGCCACCATAGACCCCCCTGTGGATTAGTCAGCGACGAAACAATAGCAACAATACCAAAAAGCACATCTTCAGTCGACCAATCAGACACACGCCACACTTTTGCACCTCCACACGACAACCACCAATCACGAAACACCTACACACCAGCGAAATACACATTAGCATTGCGAGACAACTGCAACTCATCACTCTCTGTACAGTTAACTAAAGATCAATTATAAACAGAGCACCTCAATATCCTCTATCGTATCTAATATCGTACACCAAACCTCGGATGAACAAATTTTACCGTACATCTTTTATTCATTTTTGCATAAGGAATCACCTGCTGCCCGCTTGTACAATACTTTCGGCCACACCCTGTATAAGACGCTCGATATCAGATAGAAGAAAATTAACGATAATTCACACGATAAAATAAGACGAAAATCAATTGTAATTTCAGCTTGGGTTTTTTCAACTATGGTTAGCTAAAAATAGCCCGAAGCTCGACAATCCAGCAGATACCGGCAAAACGTAGAGTAGCTTACAACCGGGTGGGTTCAGTGATCCACAAAACCAATGGAGTACATCAGCCCGTAGAAGCTGTGAAAAAGAAGCCTGCGCTTTTTCACAAAATCCAGTTTCCACGATTTCCCGCAAAAACAGTGCATACACAGTCCCATTCATTATTGTGCACATGAAAGTCCGCACATGCCACGTATGTTTGTAGAAAAATCAACACGCATTGATCTATAAGTAACTAGATATACCGGGCTAAACGGCAACACAGTATTCAAGTTTTATTCGGCAATAATTTACTGTGCAGTTTTCAGTAACACTTGGTATAGCAAGTGAACAGTATTTTTAACTAAAAAGCCTGAAATTTGTATCACAAACAATTTATAACACACATGTCAGAGAGGAAGAAAACGAAGTCGGTACTCGCCTCTCGAAGGACATCTTTGCCGAGTAGCGTTGCATTGAACGCGTACACCACCCTGAGGCCTCTAAAGCTAGGTGAAGTTAGAGAATTTTATTCGTGGGTAACTATTAAACGAAAATTTTCAACTTTTTTCAGAGGATATAAATGAACTTTTTTGTAGAAAGTAAAAATGCTACAAAATGGAAAAGAAACTGGAGTATCGATTTCTGGCCGTGATAGTCGGCAAGGATTTCAACGTCAGAAATAAACAATTCTCTTCAGTAGCGTACGATTTTTTCGATAACCTAAACTACAATACCTTTGTCTACAAACATTTCTATAATAATTACAACTTTTCAAAAATCGGAAGCCACATTGTAGATAATACTTTTCCATTCGTAATTCAAATATAATTTTTCATTTCAGACGTTCCATTTCACCAATCGATGTTCCAGCAGTAGCAGTTTCGCAATTTTCCCATTTTGTAAAATTCTGACATTTTAAAGATTGGAAAATGAAGCTGATAGTTACATATGTACCTTCTGAAAAAAATTTCATTTGAGAGTTCGCTGTGAAAAAGAAATTCCCAAATTTTGTCTAAATATTTTTACAGGCCTGTAACCCCTTAAAGGACACTCTAAAATTGTCAGAGAAATGCGTAAGTGCGCGTCAAACACGATAAGCTAATTAAACATTCCTAGAAACGGAATTACACCGGGAAAGGAATAAATCAGAGAAATCTGTTCTCGTAGAAAAAGCGTTTATCTGCAGTATAGCGGTGCACGATCAACTATAAAACATTGGTGAGATTGCCTTGTATACAGGACAGGAGAATGAGTCGGATAGGATAGTAGTTCGGGAAACGACGTGGCAGCAAAGAGCTTCAGGAGAGAGACGGGAAAACAGAATGAAACGCTGGAAACAGAGGAACGTTTCAAACAGAATATAAGAGAGGGAAAAGGGAAGAGAAAGCGGCAAGTAAAAAAGAAAAAGAGGAGAAATAAGGGTAAAAACGAAATATGGGCAGGGAGTACTGGTGAAAAGGGATGCGAAGGAAGAACTCGATATAACGTGATCGCTGAAAGAATTTCGACGCTCAAAAATCAAAGGTTCACCACGAAATGCCGTACAATAGACAGTGGGTTCAAAAAGAGACGGAATGAAAAGAGGAAGACAGAGAACTCGATCGATTAGTCGATCGGTCGATTGGCCTCCTTTGCCCTACAGCAAATGTCCAGCCATTTAGGGATTCTTGGACCATGCCACACCACTTGCGTCACGAACACACGGTTTAATCATTTTCTTAAATTGTCTTTTCTTAACCTAACCATTGTAAAATGTATCTAACTGCATAACGAGGGCACTTCTGATTTCTTTTTAATTTTACAGATTTTTCTGCAGCCTTTTAGCTCTTCAAAATGAGTTAACCCTTTGCTACCGAGTGGCGACTGAGTAAATAATTAATCAAGTCAGAGATCAGATCTATGGGATCTCTATAAATTTGATTGCCACAGTGAAACAGAGAATACGTTGAATATTTAAATAAAATAGTATAGCTTATTTCTGTGTTAATTTTATAAAATTTCAAAGATCCGATTTGCAAACTTTCCTATAGAAAAATGACCTCCGAGTGCAAAGGGTTAACATGTATTACACTTTCCTATTTTTCTGTACATCTTGATAATTATGACATATACAGGGTGGGCCACGAAAAAAACAGGCAATCTAATTATCTTCTCTAACTATGATGTTACGTAATTCAAACGGTTTCAAAGGGTGAATAAGGTGAAAGAGAAATTTGTTTGATGGAAGAAATGGCAAAAAAAAATGAAAGGAAGGTTCACATTTGATTTCAAATTTTACAGCCAAAGGTCATTTTTGGATCATATTATTATGTTTAAATATACATTACAAACACATTCTCAAGTTAGAGTCCAACATTTCCAATATTTTTTCAAACCATAGCAGACGAGAAACGTTAGAATATTAAATAATAAATACGATTGGAAGAATATACACTGCTTTCATAAGTGACTATATACATTAAATTCGTCTATTTACGTTATATTAAAATATGTTCAATTCCATTTAAAAAATAGATGATACTATTAAATATCCTTGACATGTTTGCGTACAAAAAATTATATTACACCTAACAGTGTGTCTTCTCTTTTTTCTCTCCTAAAATAATTACATTCTTATAACATTCAATTGTCACACTTTACACGTCTCGCCCTGTATATCAGAGTTCAAGAAATCCACGCACTTGCAGAAAATTCTGCCAGATAACGAGAAAAATGTTGTTTCGAGGAAGAAAGTGTTGGAGACTTTCAGTTAATATCTCCAGGATTATTACACTCAGTTTTTTAAATCAGTAAAACCAACCTCGCGCAATGCACCTTCAGCTTTTTCTGAAATAGTTGCATTCGTGAAAAATCTCATTTCCACGAGCTTCACGAGCTCTTTTTATTCGATCAGACGCAAGCTGCTCCAATCGCTGGATGCTCTGCTCGTCCCGTTTTTCACTGCCATCTCATTATTGCTTTAGATACATGCTTTGAAACAACTTTCTAATAAATTTTTCCAGGAAAGGATCTTGTAAATAGCTTTCATAATTCTTCCAACGTCATTTCTCCCATATCTCTCTTGATTCTTCCATTTTTTGTTTCTCTTGATTTAATTAAATCGTCTGTTGGATTATTTGTTAACTTCTCTTTGCAACTGAGTTTGTTAATGTTACTCGATCGTACAATTTTTGCAACACATTATACACTTTTACAGATACTTGTTTTTCAATAACGACAGTTATAGAGTAAAAGAGGAAAATTAAACATTTAGCAACCGAAGGGTGTCGAAAATCAAAATTCTAAGCTTGTCATAAGCCTCGAGAAAACTATAAATCACGTTTGGGAACAGTTTCTCTCAGTTACTAATTTTCCATCGCAAAAATAACTCCGTTTACCTCAAACACTAATAGATACGTTATTGTAATTCTTGTAAAACAGTTCTGTGCATTTGCTGAACAGAACAAACATCGCTGGCATTTAATAAATATTCCATTTTTAATTATAAACATCTTAATCTGTGAAGTACGTTCAATAGAGAATTCTCAAAGATTCTTTTCTTCTCATACATGCTTAACCCTTTCGCTCCGAAGGGCGTATATATACGCCCTCGAAGAATGAACATTCGTATATATACGCTCTCGAAAAGTGGGCGCTCGGGTACGAAGAGCGTACATATACGTTCATACCATATACACTTTTGTTTCATATTTTACGTATGGGAAACAAAAATCAGATATGAAATGTTTAGTAACACGAAATAGTAACAATGTTGAAAGACTTGCCGAAAGACATTTTCCGTGTGTATATTCGGATAAGGCGGCAAAAAAAAAAAAATCAAGTTCGAAAATGTGTCGTCTGCAGTAAACAAGGAAAAAGACGTGAGTCCAGATACTATTGTTCACAATGTGATGTTGGTTTATGTGTGGCTCTATGTTTTGAACTTTATCATACCAAAGTTGATTATTAATTATGTGATCGCCTTTAAATACTTTAGTAATTTTGTTATATTGTAATAAGAAATATTATATGAACATTATAATAGAAGGCTAAGAATGATCCTTAACCCCTTTGCGATTGTTTTCTGACTATGTATCTAAACATCAGCTATTTACTGCTTCGGTACTGTATCAGGGAACAAAAGCTAATTTATTACACATTAATTACTCTTAGTAATCTTCAGTCTTACAAATTAAAACTGAAACTAGAATTAAATTTAATTTTTTTATTAATATAACTATTTTTGTTACATCTCGACCAGAAATTCTGTCGGGTTAGATACTAAGTTAGGCTGTTATAAGTAAGTTAAAGAATTAAAGCTAATAAAAATTACATTCTGTTAGAAAATACTTCGACTTCTACGGAAAATTCGGTGTTAGGAACGCCGAGTAAGTCGGAGAAAAGGTAAGTTGAGTCACACAATCAACGGTGACTGAATAACAATTTAATTAACCCCTTAAATTGTAACAACGTGTCAGACGCGTGGCAGAGATTCTGGCGAAGATGTGAGAAAAATAGTTATTATAGTAAGAAAAATTAACTATAATCCTATTTTCCTTTGAATTCGTAAGACTGAGGATTACTAAATGTAATTGATCCGTAACAGATTAGCTTCTGCTACCTGATGCAGTAGTAAAATTGCAAAATGGCCGACGCTTAGATGCACAGTCAGAAAAGTAATCATAGGTTAAGGGGCTAATCTTAACAGGTTCCCTACCGTGCATCTGGTGTGACGCATCAGTTTTGCGTACCTACCTCGTCCACCCCGAATAACTTCTAAATTATGTGCTCTACAAAAAAGTGTTTTATATAAAAACTGCGCGGTATCGAAGGGAACATACGATAAGAAATGATTTTCTTAAATAACCTATTTGTTTACTAGATATCAAGGTGATCTTGAATTTTTTTAAACGGAAGACGTAAAAGAGCAGTAATTAAGTAAATGACTATTCCAGAGGTAACATGTATAGAGAAAAGTCATTTAAAATGTTAATCTTGACAACATATTTCAAGGTCATTCAAATCGGTGCTAAGATCCCAATTCCCAATGATTACCAAATAAATTATTATTCAAACATATTGTTCACACACGTCGTTGAATTTGTCTTGAAACTGGCAATAAAATAAAATGACAATATTATTGCTGAATAGCAATAAGGAAAAGAGACAAATTTCGTAAAGTCATAAAAGCATCATCTTCACTTTAGATATTTTATATTATCATTTTAATGCACGTCATTTTAACATTGCATACTCTAACGATAAGTCTTCGTGTCTCTATCGTGTTTAATAACATCGTATTTACAGTTCGTCATAATCCTCGTGCGCTTACATAGTGTTTACGTTGTATGATATTTGACGGCACTTGCGTTTAGTGGAGCTAATACCTATTCAGTTTTGAGAGGTGTATCAGATTATTTTGGTTAACTAAACGTCACAATCGGGCACAATTACAGCGGTTAAATATAATAACAACACTTTAGAAAATTAGTCAACAATGTTAGAACATATAGTTGATTAGTATAAAGTACACAAGACCAGTGGTGCAAAATGAAAGCATTAATTTTCAAGTATCAGTAAACGAACCGTTTATTATGAAAGTGGTGTAAGTCCATTTTTGGAAAAAATTCAGAAAACAAATAATTAATATACAATTTAGTATGAACTATTTATTTATAGACAATTTACAGTTTATTCTCAGTACTTGTGATATTATGAGATTGCAAGATGAATCATTTTTTTAGGATTTAATAATTTTGTCGCCACTTTTCGGTTTTCTCCACGTTCGGCAAGTGTTTTAATATTTACGAAGGGGAGAGTATGTATGTGTTATACAGGGTGGATCACGTAAAACAAGTCTCATAATTACCTTCTTCGGCTATGGCGGCACGAGAACATTTTCGAAGGGAGAATAAGATGAGAGAAAAATATTTTTCATGCAAGAAATGGCAAAAAATGAAAGGAAGTTTCACGTTTGATTTAAAATTTTGGAGTCATTTTAACATTACACCCATCCCTCCATTTACGCGGACTGACCGTTCCGCGTTGATTTCTTCTACGCGGATAAAAATCGCGTAAATAGAGTCTGCTTGAAAACAGGTATAAATTATAAAAACATTTAAATCGCACAGGTGAATAAAAAAAATAATGACAGTTCAGAAAAGCAAAATAAGTTTTATTCGGTGTCAGAATCTGTATTGTAAAACTTAAAAAAAGTCTCTCTGATATGTAATAGATTCAATGAAAGTTTACAGAAAACTGAACCTATCTGACCGCGTAAATAGAGGTTTCGCATTGACGTGGTGTAAAATAATTACTCGGAGGTTGGGTAACCGACAATATTTATTCCACTTAATCTAATTTTAGGCGTAAGTGACACGATATGCGTAGCTAGATTCTTCGCGACAAAAAGCCTCGTGTCTTTTTTCGGGGCACCTTTAACCCTTCCGACCCTACGGCGACTTGAAACTGAGCCTTAAACATATCGAATTGTTTATAGAGTATTTGAGTCTTTGACAATATTGTGATTTTAATATACCATATTCAGTACTGTACTGAATAATTAAGAAAGGAAAGCGGTGACACATTCTCAGAGTCGGTACGCGGTACCGATTTCGGGTCGGAAGGGTTAAGTAGCCCCTTTTTCCCTGGGAAAGTCCCAGGAAGTGGGGGCGCGGGTCCGCATTGCCACGGCAGTACTCTTGTCCCCGAGGTCGAAGAAATCCAGTGATGTTTGGAAAACATCTCTCGACTCTTCGCCCCGAGGGCCAAGAGCCGCCAGGTACGTAGGTACGTAGGCCCCCCCGGGGCGGTCGCCACAGAGGTATAATTTACCGCGTAAAAAGAAAACTCGCGTATGAAAAGTACCGCGTAAATAGAGGGATGTGTGTACATTCATGTGAAAACACGTAGGTAACCTTGAAAAGTGCAGAAAACATGGCATTAATGAAAACAATTTTCTTCCATCTTATTCACCCCTTTGAAACCATTTAAATTATGTAGGTATAAGAATTTTCTCGTACCACCATAACTAAGGAAGATAATTAGGTGACCCCTTTTACGTAGTCCACCCTGTATATACAATAGAAATTGCACACGTGTGCAGAATCTTTGTTCACGAACTACAAAGGAATTTGTAAAATTGAAAATATTCAGACGGAATATTAAAACTTTATATTGCAGTTGTGGAAATTCTAATAAAAACACAAGTGCGCCAATGCTATTTCGATAATGAAATTTCGATTCTTCGTTCGTTGCTTTCATAAAAGACATATCGTTAGAAAGGTGATAAAAGAACGGAATGAATTGTTTCATTCACTGTAAGCTACGTATTTAAGAAATTTCATGACATTAAAAAGAAAATCACGAAATTGTAAAATAAAAGACCGTATTATATTATAAAATGAAAGATCTGTTAAGCTAACTTTATCCAATATTGAAATTGTAATTCACTTTAATTCTTTCATTTTTTTTTCTCGATACAGGTGAATCTGATATGAATGGCAGTGATGGAAGGGCGAGTTTGCGGCGAAAAGAAAAGGAATAGATTAATTCGACGTATTTATCTCGTATTTATCCAACATAGTTTCGACGAAACTGGTGATATTTAGAAAATTTTAGAGTTTCACTGCGGGGTGTACATTTTATCAAGATAATAACCCCAAGCGTAATGCCTGGTTTGTGCAGGAATTCTTGCCCTGCTATTGTACAAATGTTCCACAACCACCTCTGCAATCGCCTGACTGGAATCCTATTGCAAACCAGTGAGACGAACTGGACCGTACGATTCGCAAGACAACAATAAGCACAAAAGAAGGATTATAAAACCGACTGGCGGAATAATGGCAACGAATAAGTATTAATTAGTTAAAATGAATCGTTTTAAACATGCCAATGCGTTTATAAATACGGAACTGAATGTACAGTTCTTTGAAGAAATATGCGACACGTACTTTCTCAAAATTCGGATTAAAAAACTGATCTTATCTGGAATAATTGGTGTTAAAAAAAAGGTTCATTTTTAGAAGCGTAATAGTTTGCTTTTAAGTAAGAAATTCTACTGTGCAATGTTTAAAAAGTGATATTTACGTGTATACATTCCAATATTGTTTGTGAATTTTTATTACAAACTATTAGTATATTTTCGTATAAAGTACAAGCAAAAATACGAAATACACTACCGTTCGTGAGTATTAGGACACTTGTTGAATGCGAGGCGAGTCTAAATGATCATTGCAAAATTATTGAGATTCTGAAAAAAGTGATTCACTGTGGAATCTCGTAGTACGAGTGCATACGATAGAATTTCTAAATATCTATTTCCACTTGAAGTGCTTTTATAAAAATAAAATCCTAGTCGTTCGTTATTGATTATGCCACACGAAACGACGTCACGAAGTTGAGTTTGAAAATGAGTTTGTTACAGGTCGGTTGAACTAACCAACCGCTTTAAAAAAAAAGTTATAGCTATCAATTTTAAAAAATTCGTGGCTTCGTCGTCACACGAGAACTATTGCAAATTAGAAAAATTTATGCAAGCCGTCGTACTGTGTATGAAAAATAATGGAACTTCGCCCTCTTCCATTTTTCTCGCAAATCTACCACTTGCGAGAAAAACATTGGATACTAATAGCGTAAACACCGTATTTATATATTTTCTGATATATGACCCACTCTGAAGCCAAAATGATTAACTGTACCTTTTGAAATTCTTCCAATTTTAGTATCAAAGCACATACACGGTGTTCAACTCTTCATAAATAAAAAAGGTTTAATTTTAATTTGACTCATATGATACTAACTTTGGCGAAGAAATATAATTAAATAAAATTAAACATAATAGGCGTCCTAATACTTATGTCGTCGAAGTCACTCCGAAGATTGTTTAAAGTGCTTTATTTATAATAATACTGTTACAGAGTGACGTTGTGGTTCCTTAGATTTTAAGCGTAAGACTAGATTTCCCTTGTTTGGGCCCAGTATTTATATATGGCCCTCCTGGAGGGGACGGACGCCCCCAGGGAAGGGGCGGCACTGGGCGTGGTCTCTCGGCGCCGCCGAGCCTACGGGCGGAGTTACGGGGAGGGGACGGTAGTGTAACCTATATTTGTTATAACATCACGCGATAGAAATAGGCTAATTTACAAGTCCCAATCACATTGGGTGGTCCTTCGAACCAGTATAATAGACGGCACAACATCGTGTAAATACTACAAGGCTCGAAAGTTCATTGTAACAACCACGGGCATTAACACTATTTATGCGACTTTTGTAAAAAATAAATAGCGTTCGTGATTACCCCACGTACGTATGGTTTTTCTATTAAAAATTTTATCTTTAAATTTTGTTAAAGTTGATTATAAAAATATACAAATAGATAATACGTGTTTGTATATAAACGATAAAAACGTTACTACCTTTGTAATATTTTATTTTATTCAATTTTCTCCTTGTGTGTTCGTAGTTCCCCTACTCTCCCCTACTAGCACAGTATCCGAGCGATGAACTTTCGAACACCCTGTATAAATAGGAATGGAAATGAAGCAACACATTCACCTAGATACGATAAGACTAAAATCACCTGTAATCAAGATCTGCGCATAAATCAAATAGACTGGGAAGGAATGGAAAGCAGGAACTGTGTAGCAGGTCACTTCCTCCTAAATGATTTGTCACCGGCACGTTTTAGGAACCTTGGCATACTGTCTTCCTCGCGTTTTTCGCCCAACTCTTTTCGCAACTGTCACTGCGTTCCAAAGCCCATTACTTGGTGAGAACGGCGGAGAAGAGGCTGTCGTCTAGATATGGCACGAAGAAAACTTCTCTCGTATCTTTTCAACTTTCGGCCACGAAGAAACAATATCCATTGCGTACGTGTGCCGTAATACGAAACGACACTGTTCCGGCGGATATTGGTTCCCACCGCTAGAAAGAATTGAGAAACTTACCTTTTTATGGCCCCTGTCAATCGCTATTCTTCTGTTCCATTTCCTATTAGTGTGTTCTTTCTCGTCGATCATTTCGTTTAAGTTCAATTTATTTCGCTGCTTCGCTGTCGTGTTACTTTTTAAATCATGCTTCTAAATTTTCACGAGATTTTGTGAACTGTTAAAGGGATGCACAGATGTGAAAGTAAATTTTAGCTATAAATTATTTGTAAATGTGAAACCTTTGAATTGAAGAAAACGCTACTAGCTCTCGAATGTATGATTTACTAAAAAGAAATATGTACATATGGACTGTTTACTGTGAAAACAGTGTAAGCTCATTTTTGGAGAAAATTGAGAAAACAAATAATTTACGTATACTTCAGTGTGAATTTTTTATTTACAGACGATTTGCAGTTTATTTTTTCAAATATTCGTATGCTTCGATCAGTTGAAAATTCATCAAATTTGTTTATTAAGAAAACAGTGCAAATCCATTTCCTGTAGCTTAATAAAACATTGGATAGGTTAAGCAGTAAAATTGTGGCATTTTGCAATTAAACTCGCCATGTAATACGAAAATCCACGAGTTTATATTTACAAGCATAATGTAATGTAACAGTAAGTAAATAAATATTGAAACTAAACGATAATTTTTTGTTTCTTATTCATACTTATAAACAAACCAGACTAAAGTGTTTGTCATAAACTCAACGTATCTTTCCAGAACCTCGAACGGCTGTTCGTCAAAGTAAACATAGACAGTCAATCTCTGATTATTTTTGACTGAATCCTCAG
>NW_017100150.1:826925-856811 GCF_001263275.1 Habropoda laboriosa
TCCCCACGTAAAAAAAAAAAGATATTTTGTCTGAAAACAGCGAAGAATTGCATAGTGTTTCAATTATTAACAGTCGGCTGGCGAAGGTGGGTCAGTTTTGACCCGCCTTCCTGAGTCAATAAGTTATAAACACCCGGGAAACTAAAGAAATGCGTTACAGGCTAGGTGGTTTACGCTTAGCAGTGAAGCGGACACTTTTAGTTCGAACATCCAGCAAAACAAACTTTTTCAACTTATATTGTGTTTACATTTATTGCAATATATTTGCAAATAAATACGCTCAACCTGTCAAATACATACGATATGCGTAAATTGCAAAGATGTATAATAAGTACTACAGCTGTATTAATAAAATATTATAAACGCTATAATTCATACGTCATAAATATGTGTATTTTAATGTATTAACCCTTTCGTTACTATTGGCGCCTATAGGCGTTTTGAAAATTTGCTCGTACTATACTGTTAGACCCTTTTGGTACACTTCCATCTTAATTTAATATTTAATTTTATCCTTTACGCGCTTCCACCTTAATTTAATAAACCGAATTTTAAAAGGATACGGCCAAAATAAGAAATTTTACAGCTGTGGTTAAACATTTGCCGGAGTTCTGTGGTTATTTGTGGTTAAAAAATCTGACGGAGTTCATTCTCTGACATCAGGTTAAACAAATTTGGCGTGGGTCAGAAATGACCCGGCTCCGCTTATTATCAAGAATAAAATACTTCTTGCTAGCAATAAACGGAGAAGTGAAACAGATCTATCAAAAGTACTTGTAAACTCGCATGCAAGAAATTATGCGGAATACTTAAATGCACTAATCTCATACAAGTAAATATCTATTACTACACTTTGCAAAGAATTGCTCGTTACTGCTAAAAATATCAGTTTTACTACTGAAATGAAGACACAACTAAGCAAAACACAACGAGTATTTTAAAAGTCCTGCACTTTAACGCTAAACTGCTTAACAGAAATTGTTCTATCAAAATCTTATTTTGGGGACTGATTGTGCGAGACCTGCCGCACACATGGATTAAACTATCAGCGGATGTACAGGGATTATCGTTAAGCGGTACTTCGTCGCTTTGTCTACCTGACCGCTGATCGATGGGCGACTTTACGAGCCGTGGACGGAATGATATAGAACACACGCAAAAACTTGCAAGTGACTCATGTCTCTCATCTACTCAAATCATTTAGAAAGTCACATCCAGAGAAGGAATTTCTGTAATATGAAAGTACCAAGCATGGATCGATTAACTTCAGAATAAAAATACACCGAAAGTAGTAATTATTTCGAATAAAAAAACAATAAATACAGTACCAACTCGCGTTTCGACTGTTTGCCGAATGAAAGCTGAGTATCGGTGCGCTCGCAATAAATTAATATCGTGACAGCGATATTCTAATAGTTGGTGTGTGATGGTGAAGAAAATAACACTGCTTACTGAACTACTATAACGACTGATGTATAATTGATACAGAGAATGATGAATGCAGTCGTCTCGCGATGCTTGTGTATGTTACTGTTTGCGTTACTATGTTTCGTGGTACTCTATTTGGTGCTGTGACGTGTTGGTGAATACATATAGACAGTAGGCGGTTTTTCATTGGTGCTTGTCGTGTGGAAGTGGTCTGATTGGTCGACCGAAGATGTGTTTTTTGGGGGATCGAATGTTTACAACAAATTCGATCCTCAGTAATGGTATGGTTTATGGCTGATGCCATTGTTTCATCGCGGCGCTGGTTTGTCCATGTGACTAACACATTTTATTGCGATAATCCGCCAAACCGAGGGTTCGTTGAGATCCTAAAGTCGTAATATACCGCCTGCCTAGAACTATTAGTGTTCCGTCGCGCAGGTACGGAACGCGTGGGGTCTTCGTTGACCGGGTTTATGGCACGCTCGCACTAGAAGGTTATTTTTGAGAACAAAGACGCTTCGTAGCTCCGCGAAAAAATAAGTACTTTCTTACAGAACAATGCCTTTAGAATTTCGACTATTCCACGTCCTCAATAACCGAAGACGTGTCGTAAACCAGGGTTCCTGAAGGGTCAATCCACACGCGCGTATAACGGCACTCTCGGCCGTGGGTTGACCTGGCGGGAATTTCCGACAGCGAAGATTCCACGTTCCCGCAGGTATCGCCCCACTCCTTCCAAGGAAAAGCACGTTAAGGGCGCAATGGAAGGGTGGGTGACACTCAAGGGGCACGTTGATTGATAATTTGTACTTTCGTGAAAAATCAATCAGCGTGCCTTTTTGCACTTGGCGGGGGAGTCACTGCGGACTCCACGAGAAATCGGCGATCGACATGAGCATTAACAAAGATTCTCTCGAGCGATCAACAAGATACATCCGCGCTTTCGAGCAGAATTATCCATCTCCAACGTTCGAGGAAAATAAGTCAGAGACGATCATTAGAGTCTACGAGATAGAGATTACTTTCATTTTGAGCTCAGCCATACGTTCCACTGCGTTCGAGTAGAATAGACATTTAACTAATTACCTAAGATTAAGTTGGCGGGTAATAGTATTCGCGAGTGTGCGTCGGTCATTCGTTCGGTACGAGACGTGCATCGAGAGTCCAACGACAATGATCCTTCGAATCAGATCACAGCCGAAACAGTTAGTTTAATGAATGAAAATTGTGCGAATTGAATAGTTCTGAACAATAGGAATACGTTCTAAAAAATGCGTCGTTAGATGATTTCGTCGTCGTGTGAACGTCGTAGAGTGTACTAATCGGCAAAGTAAAGTTGAGGCTTCCGCCGTCATCGCCTGACCAAATAGCGGAAAGTAGGCGGTCAAGCCATCCCCGCTACTCTTCAGTACTACACTTCCACCGCTCGAGGGGAAGTTGCGGTGTAGGTATTGTGCAGAGCTGAGAAGTTGGAAGGACCTCGGGTCCGATTGGTTGTAGTGTAATGGGTCAACCTATTCGCACAAAATCATAAAAATAGTCACATCTACTATGTGGAGATGAGGTGTTGGCACACTGCCTGCAAGCTAAAACAGCACAGTGGAATTATCCGCTTAACCATCAATCCAAATGGCTGTAATGTAACAGCGACACCTCTATTCACATGCACTGTCATTATTGGCTGAGTCGGTCGTATCTTTCAGAAGTCCGTCGCGTAACGAAGAGCGCGAAAGAAACAAATGCGACAGAGTGAGATACTGTCCTGTGCTGAGAAGATGACGAGAGGGATGATACAGAGGCAAGGGAAGTACGTCGCTCTTCGAAACTTTGACGCTCACCGTCACGCGATGGGTTAGAGAGGTGACCGTTTAGGTTGATAGTAAAAATACGTGTGATCTGACTTTATGAGCGTGTCCGCTACAACCAAAGAGACCCGCATTCCTCCCGCTAGTCATCTTCTCAGCGTAGGACAGTACCTACAGCGAAGGCCCTAAAAGTGAGATTTCTTGGATGGGTTTGGGTGGAGCGAGCGGACTAATTGGGTCATGTAGCATCGTGTGGCGAAGAGAGCAAACAGTGCGCGTCGAAATTGAGTGGGGTAGAGCGACGAACTTCAAAACATTGGCGTAAATGTAGATTCGGGAATCCTACTACTATGTCAGCGTGGGCCGGCAAAAACCTTAAAGTTGCGGCTTCGAGTGCGTGAAAAGTGGAAACATGCGCCTTCTCGTACACCAGCCTCTGAACTCTGCACAGTGAATGGTTTGAAATGGTTTTCAATCAGTTGTCAATAATGCAGCACGCTGATAAAGGGACAGGAAACCAAGGATTGTTTGGTCGCCCTGTATTTTCACCTATGTCTTTGCGCGAGACAAACATTCAATAGCACGGACGTTAATTTCCAAATGTCTCACGCATAATAAATTGTTATTGTAAGGAAAACCTCAGGAAATGTATTAATATTTCTGAAGATTTAAGAAAGTGAAAAGTAAACATTTTTTCGTAATTCCTGAATAATAAAAGTAGATTTCTGTGTTTCAAAATATTGCACACGAAGCCCAGAAATTTGTGAATGAAGTGAGAAAAAGCATGCCTTAGGCACGTGGCTTATTTGTCACCGACTGTTCACGCGAAGCTCGATCATCGCCTATTGTCGTTCATGGAAGAGTAAGTTCGATAGCCTTATTCTATCGCTACTGGCCGATTGACAGCGAGACGTCACAGTTTCTCCTACATCTCCTACTTTTGGTCCCTAAGGCTCTCAACGTTGGTTTGCCGATCAGTGCCGATGCAAACACGATATACCCTACTCCACACTTAAACTATACAGGGGGTTAAGAGTGGGATCTGTGAATTTAGGGGCTTATAGTACTCACCGAGAGGAGTATAGGTCCTAAAATTTGCGAGTATTGAGTGTCGTTTACCTCTTCAGAGATCAGGACTAACTCGCATTTATCTTCTGTCGTTACATAATCTTAACCTAATGTACTGCCAAATCGATTCTCAGATTTACGATCAATGTGTCGTGAAGAGACTCATTTGCGATATCGAACGCTGGTAAATACAACAGTAGATTTTACATTGAAATTTGTTTAAACACTGTTTACTCATCTCGTTGAGTATTAGAAGCCCTTAAATTCTTAGACCACTTTTTTTTTTAACACCCTGTATGGTATAGTCTGTTGCTCCTAAATAGATAAACCTGTACCGAGTACTGTAAGCAACTGTAACGCAATAGTAAATATTTGTGTACCTAAATACACAATAAAATATCAGAAATAATGTTCTGCAAGAAAATACGGAAGATAAAAAGTCGAAATAAATCAGTAGAATAGAATAAACGTTCGAAACATAATTATTTTAAGTGGTCACCCTGTATATAAGCACAGAGAAGTTACAGAAGAAATATGGTGCAGGAGATCCAAATTTTCCGTCGTTGACCGAAAGATTGTTATGCGGCGAATGACTGTAAATAGGTTTCCCTTTCGAGTACCGAACAATTGATTTACAAGTAACAGTTCATTCGTTACTTCTTACGCGAATAAAAATTGATTCGAATAATGCCCAACGTTGTTCGAAGAGTACTCTCGTTAAGACCGCTTTTAGCGCGATGTGTCGCGTGCGTCCGCGCAGCACTCAGTGCTTCTCTTTCTTCTAAAAAATAGGAATATTGTCCCCAGAGTATCTGGCCACAGAAGGGGGAAGACGAGAATACCTTCCGATAAGAGCCACAGAAGTCCCTGTTGGGAACCTCTTTGCACCCGCCTCCCACTGAACGCCACATTAAGGTTGAATGCTTGCACGCGTGCGGGCGGGCTCTGCGGGCGAACATCCGCGTGCTGGCGCTCACTTCGCTCTAAAAGACCACATGAAAATCCTGTACAATCGGCGCTCAAATCGCACTGAAAGCAGCCTAGCTCTTTTTCCCTCTCTCTCTCTCTCTCTCTCTCTAGATTCAGCAGAAAAGTTTGGTTGAAATCCGTGACCCTACAGCTGTGACCTCTTCTTGTTAGAGCATTTTTTCTAAAGTTCAGGAAAGGTCTTGCAACTCTGTAGCAACGCTTACGTTGGACACCAGATGTATACAGAGTGTTTCATTTATCTTACTTGCCGTAATATCCCCGTCACTTTTCACTGAAAGGTATATCAGGAAAAAGTTGTCGAGTTCGGTGGGACAAATATCGTGACTAACAATCTGAGTCTATCGGATTAATGGGTTAAATAAGTAGTGTTCACTGTGAATTTGCTTAAACGTATTTTATTCCTTTGGCGCGGAAGGAAATCGCAGTCGAAGTGAAAATGAAAAACACGTAAGGGCACGACAGAAAGTCTGTTGTCCATTTGAGAAAAAGAGACCAGGACTGCCTCAGTCTTTTACCCATGTCCCTTAGGTAGACAGTAAACAGTTACAGGCCTATGGGTCCGATGACATCTGGTCTAGCAGTGTTTCTCATATGTATAACACAATTTATTTTTGCTTACTGGCTGACGCATTGTTATTAGTAATAATCCAACAGAGTCAGATATTTAATAAAATCCCATTTAGGTATGACTAAAAAGTGATCCTAATAGAAGAGAAGTTAAAATTTGTTTTATTTTCGTATAAAATATTTATTTTAGAAAACGTTCCATGGCATACAATACAAACATCAATGGAGTGCTTGAATAAATAGTAATACTTCTGAGGAACGGTTTGAATATTTCATACCAGCAATAAAAGGACATCAGTTGACAAATGGCTAGTTACGTCGTGTCGGTCTCCGACAATTCTTTGACCCCCGGCATGATTTAGCGAATCTAACTACTCCTCCAGTACGAATATTTTGACAAAGTTTTACTGTTGCCTGTTGGTTTATTATACCGGGTGTCCCACCTAAACGAAACTATATAAATATTTCCTTCAGTTGTGATGATACGAAGAATATTTTAGGTACATTTGGAATGGTATCAAAGGACGAATATGCGGCAAAGAATATTTTTGGCGCGAAGTCACCTTTTACGGAGTTTTCAAAAAAACTAATATTTTTCAAGGAAGTTGGCAATTTTCAGGTTCCATCTCGAATATACTTACAGGAATTTATAAATTTGTACATCATCAATTTTATACTCACAGAGTTGTCACAGAGACGGAAAATGTTAATTAGTTACGTTAGAAATGATCAAAAACTAATATAAAAATCCCAATAGTTTTTTACTGTATCAATAATCACGTGTTTCATGTGTGTATATCGTTATCTATCATTATACAATTAGAAGATACGAATCGTAGATTAATAATATTTTTTAACAAGCTATGCTTCGAAGTTTAAAACGCCACCCACTCAATTGGTGTGGTTATCATGGCGATGCAAACAATTCAGAGAGAAACCGACTTTCATATTCATACATCCCAATGCGGTTATTTTACCTAGAACCCCAATTGGCGAGTCCGGTAGATAACGCTAAGTCCTTTGAGGACACAAATTCGTTCCTCCGGTCGATAAAATGTTCGCAGACGAATTTTGTCTCGGAACTTAAAAAAAGAGAAGTACGTGCACAATACTTATCACGTATTTCGAAATGAACGCAGTTTTAGGAGAATTTTTTTCAAATAATTATAAAAACACATGTAGTCTCTGTGAAGCTTGTATATAACTCCACGACGAAAATGTATTTACGAAATTATATAGGGCGAGGTAAATATTTTGTCCACCTAGAATATTTCCGTTATTTGTGCCGAAAGGAACGGTACCTCGGAAGAAAATTACCAATCTTCGGCTTTACGACAGCAACGCCCGTCTCCGCTATTTTTTAACGCCTCTTATTACAGAACTTTCCATAGTTTAATTTGTTTTCTTTACCCAGAGTTCTTGCCGACCATTTGTCTTCCTGGTTCCCATCCACTAACCCTCAATAGCTAATGACGTGTCGCAAAGCTACTCAACCGAAGAGCCTGAGTCCCGGTAGGAGCAAGCATCCCTTGGGTCTGACTCCCTGAACGCGACACTGTGCCAACTTGGGAATCCCAGAGTGGAGGCACGCCCACAGCTCGCGGTGGGCGGCCCTTAGAGGCTTGCTGGCACAGGATTCGCTAGAATTTAGGCACATCCCACTTTTTGCCACATCCCACTTTTTGCCACATCCTGTACACCTAATAAACTTCTACAAGGCTTGTCGCGTTCTTTCGGTTGAATCAGGTTATTTTCGACACACAGGGAAATTTTAACATTCATTACTAATTTCTTTCATAAATTTACTTAAATATTTAAAACCAAGAGTTTCTTCTAAAAATGTGAATTTTTCTCTTTCTTCTTCATTCTCAATAAGATTTAAATAATATTTTAAATTTGTATTTCCACTTGGGTATAATTAAATCGATAGATTTGCTGCACTTGCATTTACAGACTTCATATTAAATAATAAATGCGGCGAAATTAATTTTGGCAAGTAAATTGTTAAATATTCATGTGAAAATTCTCGTGCCTTAGTTTAAAATTTAACACGTTGACTGCAACGTTGGTGACCTGTGACCGGAGATTGTTTCCTCGATGGAGCCATGATGATTATCAGTGACAGGAGTGCCTCAAATATTTAGAATATTTAAAATAAAGTGAATATCGTCAATTAAAAATTTTGAACATCATAGCTAACTGGTCATTATTTTGAATTTAAAAAAAAAATATTAATAATGATAAAGCACAATAAACATAGTATAATATTATGCTTAGAATAATTAAAATTTTCTTGTGGCTCCCTTAGAGAAACATGTAAATTTCGCGTGGCAGTCAACGGGTTGATGGAAAATGTCGAATTGGTAATAAACCAATTTTTTGCCTGATATAGATTGCCTGAATAACTATGTAAGTAGTAGTAAGTATGCAAGCTTACCCTTCAATGCCGGCATATCGTACTAAATTACTAAACAACGTTAACCACAGTGCACTCGTACAAATGATAAATTTTGAATAATAAAACGCATTCGTAATAAAGGCCAAACGATTAAATTTCACATATGTGCCAAAGAATTCATTCTAAGTTTAGGGGAGATGAATTAATGTTCCCTTGCAGAAAGAGAGTAAGAAATTTTTAACATTGCTTCTGAGTGATTGGAACAGTAAACAGGAACCACGTCAAATACAACGTGGTTAGTTTGGAAAGTTCCCGAAGTTATGGCATAAAAATCTCCCGTCTTACCTAGGACCTATTTAGAGTTATCGCTTTCAAAGTAGTTTCCCCAACTCTATGCATACTACTGCCAACGTTCTTTTACTGTTTTAAAATATTCCTCAAGCCTTATTTTAGGTGTACCACGTGACCCCGCTAGCAAACTTTTCGTGATTGCTTCAACTACACTTAAGGGGGTCTTTTAGTGTGACGGCCGTTTTTTTAGGCCTTCTTCGCTAATTTATTACAGAAGTACGGTAACAGTTATTAACAATGAGCTTTATTCCTACGTACTTACTTGTCCTTGAAGAATCATTACAAATCTTTTTGTTGAAAAATGATTAAATATGGCTGCTGTGGAACACGTCAAACAGGAGCATGAAAAAAAAAGCCATGACTTCAGCTGTTCTGCTTATCAAAAATAAAAAGATCCAACTGATTCTTATTTAGTATGCATGTCGCTGTGGTCGGTAGTAGAATAAAAGAAAAATATTGAAAATGAAAAAAATGGCGGCACTTTGAATACGAAGTATCGATTTTTTCGACTTCTTTTCGTCTTTCAGAGGCTCTAAAAATTAGAAAAATGTATATTTGGGCATAATTCTACTACCGACCATAGCCACACATGTTCTAAAGACATGTGCAAAATTTGAGTTCGATTGGTTCGGTAGTTTTTGCCAGATCGTGGCAATCATTTCAGAAAACATGGTTCCGAGAAAAACGCGTTTAAAGTTTTCAGTGCAATTTAGATTCTCCCTTGATGTGTCACACTATAACTTCGTTATTTTATTGAACACAACTATAAAACTTCAGGAGTACATTCTTAAGGAGTTGTACTTTCGATAGATGCAAAAAAATAAAAATCGATTTTTTGAAACCGTCACACTAGAAGACACCCTTAAGGAATAGCGCTAGCCAGTTTCCTGTAAACTGACGCATCAGATAATTATCGTGCGAAAGTTTATCGATATCAACACAGTGTCAATATTACAATCACAACTCGATAAATTTTATATCATCAAATGTTCAAGATTTATGGGAATATTTCAAATCAGATTAAATCAGGTCATGAATTCAGGTATTACTTTATACGTATAAACGCTTGTACAGAAATTGGATCAAGCGGACCCAAAATCAGGTCACAAATTCTTTTACCTTTTCCATTAAATGTATCGCTCGGACTGAAACTTTCACGGTTCCCTTTATGGAAATTAATTATATTTTTCATGTATAGTTATGGAATTTCTGGGTCGATTTAATCTCATACATCTAGTAAGTGACTTCGGTGATTGTGACATTGATGATCGTTTGTTACGCTTCTTTGTTGCGCACGCTATACGCTCTTTTGTTTTCCGTAATATAATCATCATGAGTTCGAGTTCGTTCGAAACAGCTTCAGAATATAATTTGATTTTCTACGATGACGTGACAACAAACAGTATGTATTTGCAACACCTATTTTCATTTCTAGCAGTACTTGTAATTTGAGGAACAGCAAAATTTATAGTACAGTGAAGATACTTTTGACGATGTGATCGACGTAGAAGACGATTATGGAAGAGAAACAGAAATAGGCGAAGAAAGCTCGGATTCTGAAGAAAGTTCAGACAGCTTTCCTTTGCATAAACGCGTAGGAATTAAGCGTAATAATTGTAGATATTAGGAACCAGGAGAAAACTCTGTATTATGGCGTGCTCGTGCAATACCCCGAAGAGATCGTACGCGAAAGGAAAACATTTGGTAGTCTCGCTTAGGACCGGCAAGGCAAGCGACAATATTTCATTAATTTCGGTATAATATTAAAATTATATTGCACATATTAAGCAACGATAATTAAATTAATTGAATTTCAGTTTTTATCTGCATATCTTGTAAATATACGATATTGGGTCAATTTGACCCAAATTTACTTATTCGTGCAACTTCACGAACTCGGTGCAAGAGATAAATCGATAGCCTCGTACAACAAACCCAGTTTAACCGAGTAAAGTACAGACGAGAATTGTTAATTGCTGAATTTCTTAATTTTAAATTCTCATTTTTCAAGAAATCTCTTTGTAACGAGCGTTCTATTTTCTCCTCGCGAGGTACAGTTATTCTCACGATAAATTTTCGTTGTAGAACAAGATGTTTCCTATTTCTGCAATTAGCAACTTTGTTTTTAACGAAATAACAGTCTTGTTCCAATATAAATTCTAATTCCATAAAGTAGTTCAAGTGCTGTTAAATGTATCAGCCAACTCTTGTACATTTTAACTCGCTTTCCCTTCAATTTACGTAATTACAAAATCGTACAACACATTATCAGTCTAATTTGCATAATTCTATGAATTAATATTGTTTCCCCAGAAATATAATTAGAAAATTAAAACTGAAGACGAGAGGATCCGCTGAACAAAGGTAAAACATTTTCCGATATTGAATTAATTTGTCTTTGCCGGTTAAAAGATTATAACTAAAATATACTTTATCTAATGAAGGAATTTTTCGTACTACATAAAAGTTTCTAGCTACGGAAGAGATAAGGCGAACTATTATTTAAGGAATTTTAAACAGAACTTACTCCTGATAATTTTCTCATCCTTATTAATGCGAATATCTCACAAGATTATACATGTATGAGAATTTGCATGAACATACAAAGTTGTTTACGTAGAAGTGAGCCATAACTGGCAGCCAGGTACACAACTCGCTACGAGTAATTCATTGCCCTTATATATCAATGATACTTCACCTTTCAGGTGTATAAGTTTTAATGTGTATATTACCTTGAAACTTATGTCGAGAATTTGTCAAAGTCTTTGTAAAGAAATTCTCCAGTTTTGTTCCTCTTCATTTTCACGTTTTTCATTTATCGGTATTTTCTTTCTGAAACTATGTGCGTCATAGACTTCGGACGAGAAAGCTTTCGGACTTGAGACAGAACCTTTTGGGTTTTTAGAAAGAACTCTTTCGGACTACAACTTCGGACACTTGGACTCTTGTACTTTGGAGTCTTCGACTTTGAACTCCTGAACTGAAGAAACTTGAACTTTGGACTCTTGGAATTTGGACACTTCGACTGTGGACCCATGAACTTTGGATTCTAAGTCTTTGAACTCCTGGACTTTGAACTCTTCAACTTTGGCCTTTTGAATTGAAGACACTTGGACTCTGGACTCTTGGACTCTGGACTCTTGGACTTTGGACCCATAAACTTTGGATTCTGTCTTTGGACTCCTGGACTTTGAACTCTTCAACTTTGGACTCTTGAATTGAAGACATTTGGACTCCGGACTCTTGGGCTCCTGGACTTTGGACTTCGGACTCTTGGACTTTGGATCCATGAACTTTGGATTCTGTCTTTGGACTCCTGGACTATTCGATTTTGGACCCATGAACTTTGGACTCTTGAATTGTAGACACTTGGACTTTGGACTCTTGAATTGTAGACACTTGGACTTTGGACTCTTGTACTTTGGATTCTAAGACTTTGGACTCTTTGAACTTTTAAACTTGAGACTCTTGAATTGAAGACACTTGGACTCTGGACTCTTGAACTGAAGACACTTGGACTCTTGGGCTCCTGGACTTTGGACTTCGGACTCTTGGACTTTGGATTCTGTCTTTGGACTCTTGGACTTCGGACTCCTGGACTATTCGATTTTGGACCCCTGAACTCTGTACTCGTGAATTGTACACTCTTGGACTCTACTATTACCGTTTTCGCGTTGAACACTGTAACTTTATAGTTCATACAAACACCGTGTAAATAGTTGTGAGTAAATTTCGTTGTGTCTGCAAATCTTTGATTTCTGATATATCCAACGAACTCTAGGAATTAACAGTGAGAATGCAGGAAAGACAGAGATACAACGTATTCCCCGTGATACCTTACTTTTAAGGGTTACTATCTGAATTTCTTCTCGAAACGATATCTCGTTTGCTTTCCACTCGCGTAGAAATGTTACGCCCGAACGGTTGTCCTGGAAGAACGACGATCAGGAACGTGAGGAGCGTCGTCGAGTGCACATCGCCGGACGTCGTCGGTGGCGGTACTGACAATGGATGTCAAGAATGTCGCGAATGTTTGCCGCTTCAAGCAACGAGACTTGGTACTCGAGGCGTCAGTCGAGCGACAATCTTGTCGTCGTCATCGTTGCCGTCATTCTTGTTAAGAAATGCTTCATGAAGCAATTTTACACCGACACTTTCACAAATATATTTAATACGCAATCTGATTCGATTGACCTAACAACTTCCAATTACTCGCGTCAGCTATTTGCTAAACGAAAAACGTAACGAACGAAGGACGTTATTTTCGACAGTCTCATCGTCTCTTGCAAAGTATCAGATCCTTCCTGAAGAAGACGTAAAGTCTGGAGCCGCAGAGAATCAAAAGGGTGTATCGGAAAAAAATAATAAAAATCTTACATGTGGCTTTCTCCGAAGGGCAAAAATAAATTTCCCACAAAACTCGGTCGTGGCTCACAAAGCAAAAGCGCCTCAAGGATGGCCACGGAGCAGCGTTTCTCCGCTGGCCTAGATTTGAATCTGATTGAATATGAACTGTGATCAAAGATAGAGAACAGCCTGCGAAACTTCCCCTTAAGAGGCCTCTCACCTTTGGAGCGCAGAGCAAAAGGGTATCTTTAAGATTTTTTTCAAGAGGAACTGGTTAGCCGATTAATTTGAAAATTTAGAAACGTACTTCTCATACTTCAAACAACATGAAAAATAATGTAAAATAGAAGCAATTTTGTAAGTTATTCCTTCTACGTGTATCCTATATAAAAAAAAAAAAAAAGAAGAGTTTCCGCGGTACAATCTTTCTCAGTCTAGAATCATTTGGAGCAGAAAATTCAAAGAGAACTTTATTCAACAATAGTCTACATAGCTAGGTTTTGCAGAATACTGAAAGTTAACGAAATGACGTTGATTTGAAGTGAAAGTATGGGTTTCTTAGGTAAAAATTGGAATTTTGTAACAATTAAAATTTCAAAATTTTGAGGAATTCGTGGTTTATGCCCTAGATACAAGACATGCTGAAGACTGTTACTTAATACAATTGAGCCGGGTTGAAATTACGACGTGAGAAGAAGCCGAACTTGTTATCGTAAAGCCACGGAAACTTTTGATCGAAAATTTTCTTCACCAACTATCGCAGGCTCCCTTATGGCGCCAAATCTCGAAGGATTCTTTTCCACAACTTCCGCGACTTAAATAGGCAACCATGCTCTATCGGTTGCGAGGGCAATCGAACCCTCTCTGCTCTCACCTATCCTGCGTTTGCCGATGTTGCTTCTAATTAAAATCGATTTTCCTTTTACTCTGTCATGCGAAATTACCCCTTGAAATTTCTCCCACCTGTTGCTGGATACTTTGTTTCATTAAATATCACCGAACTCGTTTTTACATCAAACGTCGCGAACGTAGGATTATCATTTAAGAAAACACCGACGGCGATGTGGAAATAGAACCTGTTTGCACTGTCGAACGATTTAGCTTTACACGTTTCACATTTTGTCCTCTGTTTCCCAAGTACGCAAATATTTACTCGCTGTGCGTACGTAATTCAAAAATTTTCTCCTTCTTCGTCTCTTTGGAGATCGTCGAAGAAACAAAAATATTTCGGTATGTTGACTTTCTGTTAGAGACAGTGGAGAATTACTTGGCAGGAAAAGAAGGGGGAAAATGAACGAAGGGAAAGACCAGTGTGAGAAGTAAGTAAAGGGGATCGAAGAGAAAAAGGAGGGAAAAAGAGAGGATGAAAGAAACGAGGAAAGTGGAAGGAGGTACTGGGAAAAAGATTTCGAGGTTAGGAGAGTAGAGATTAGGTTAGGTGGCACGTGCCAGTGACATCGGTAGCATCAGCCGGCGAAGGAAAGAGATAGGGCCGAAGTATTTGGAGTCAGGACGGAAGAGGGAAAAGAAGGGGTAGAATAAGTGGATATAGCGTAGTAATCGTGAAGGGATTCGAAGAGTGTTTGATGAGAGGAAGGATCGAGGTGAGAAGGAAGAAACGAGAAAGGGATAAGCGAGGAAAAATAAGAGGATAGGGAAGTCGCACCCTAAGGATAGCGAACTTGGTGCAATGGAGGCACTTTTAATTAAGTTAAAAGGAGAGGTGAGTAGAGGATTGGAGAGATTGAGGAAGGAGTGGGTGAAAATGAAAAAGAAATTTGAAGAGAGTAAAGATAGAGCAGAGGATAGGAATGAGCGTTTAATAGGATGGACGAGATGGAAAGGAAGATAGAAGGGATACAGAAAATAGAGAAAGACATACAACAGATGGATAAAAAGAGAGAGAGGCTGGAGATGGAAGAAGAAAAGAGAATGCAGTGGAAAAAATATAGGAAGAATTAAGGAGATAGAAGAATAGAGAGAAGAGACAGAGAGGAGTGGAGAAAGAATGCAGGGAAAGGAGATGGAGAAAAACACAAATGGAAGAAAAGGTGGAAACAGAGTGGAGAAGGGAGATTAGAAGGAGGAAGAATAATGAAAGAATGGTGCTAGTGAGGTTGAAAGACACAGAAGGCAAAAGGGTGATTACGAAGAACAAGAGTAGGCAGGCAGGAAGGATGGAAGAATAGAGCGGAAGATAACACGATTTTCGAAGAAAGAAGAATGCGGCAGATGATTAGAAGACTGGCAGAACCTGAGAGAAAAAGGGAGGAAAGTTTGTGTAGGCTACGGAGAATTATGGTGGGTGGGCAAATGGTAAAAATTGGATGAACGGGAAGAGGCGTTGAAGGGTAGGGAAGGAAAGGGTTGGTTTGGAAGAAATAAAGAAGAGAAATCGGAGGGAAGCTCCTGAGCAGAGAGGAGGAAGGGCGGAGGAAGAACTACAGGCAAGTGGAAAAACAAAAAAGGAGAGAGGAAGGAGAGAACAGGGTGTGGTTTTTGGTGTGTAGCAGGGCTGATAGGAAACAATGTCTGTACCATATATGTATATACGTACATCGTGCTTTAATGTGGTACATGTGCAATAGAGGAAGTCACTCTGTATCCCAAAGAAAATGTAAATAAATTAATTAATAATTAAATTGACTGCTTTGACATGTTTCTGTTTCTACAGCACTGCTATAGCCTTCAGTGGATAAGGAAAGGGGATCTGAAACTAGCAGCATAGTTCAACCAGATTCTGAGAATTTGTACATTTTTATTCGCTACATTTCATGGTATTGCAAAGACATTTTTGTCTAGATATACAAAAATGCAATTAGATTAATTAATTTAGAATCTTTGCTCCTAGTGTTCGAACAATATCACTCACTTTAGAATTATATGTATTTGAACGCGGTAATTGTAGATAAAAAAGAGGAAAGACTAATTGTTAAAAAGAATCAGAAATACACAAGTGTGTATAAAATGACATCCGAGGTAAAGTAATGTTGATAACGAAGGAAACTGTCAATTAAATTATTAGAAAAAAAAAAAAAGGAAGACGGTTAGAATTCGCTGCAGAATATCTTGATTCATTTCTTCAAAAGCAAATTTGAATGCAAGGAACAGTGAAACAGAGTTTACTGTGAAACGTAAGGGAGGAAGCATGATACGAGGGTATATTGCTGCATCAGTAATTGGAGAGTTGGTAATTTATTGGCGGAATAACGGATAAACACCGAACTGTAAATATTGTGGAAGAGAATTTGTAAAATTGTCTACAAAGCATGTATTGATGTTCAGGGAAATATATTCCGGCATTTACGAGGACACTAGCCCATTAAGTTTCGTCGTTGTATTTTTACATTTTTCAGTGAAATTATGCAACATCCGCAATTATTGAACTCGGTTTCTCATCCTCTATCATTCTGTAAAAAAAAGTACACGTACCATTTAAAAAAATCTGACTTTCAAATAATCTTAAGGCCTCTAATTTTTGCACCTACACGTTTTAGTGTTTCCCTTAACTCTTGTACAGAAATTGGGGCAGTTTGACACCATATCAAGTCACAAATTCTTTTTCCTTTGTTACTAAATGTATCGTTTGGACTGAAATTTTTTCATATCCTTAAATACCTAATAAACATTAACCCTGGTACGGTCCTTGGGTCTGTTTTGACCCAAGGTCATTTATGGTCTTTGGGTCCTTTTTGACCCAAGATTACTTAAGGTCTTTGAGTCCATTTTGACCCAATATTACTTAAGGTCTTTGGGTCCATTTTGACCCAAGATTACTTAAGGTCTTTGGGTCCTTTTTGACCCAAGATTACTTAAGGTCTTTGGGTCTCTTTTGACCCAAGATTACTTAAGGTCCTTGGGTCCTTTTTGACCCAACGGAAGAACGCATAAGGGTTAATAATCTTTACAGAAATGAAGAAAATTTGTACAATTCTTTTTATGGAAACCAATTATATTTTTTATGTACACATGCACAATTTGATCTAGTATATGTATATATGTACATAATAAGTGACTTTCATGATCTTTTGTTCTGCTTATTCTGTTGCGTATTCTTTTGTCACGAACGCTATATCCTCGGTAGTTTTCCGTAATATAACCATTACGAATTCAATTCGAATCTTCTACAAACTGGTGCAACACGTTATTCTTTACACACGGAACAGCTTCAGAATATAATTTGGTTTTCTACGATGGCGTGCCAATAAACAGTATTCATTTGCAACACCTATTTTTATTTCTAGCAGTACTTGTAATTCGATAAATAACAAAACTTACAGTACAGTGAAGATGATTTTGACGATGTGATCGATGTAGAAGATTATGGAAGAAAGTTTAGACAGCTTTCCTCTGCATAAACGCGTAGGAATTAAACGCAATAATTCTAGATATTACGAATCAGGAGAAAACTCTGTATTATGGCGTGCTCGTGCAATACCTCGAAGAGATCGAACGCGAAAAGAAAACATTTGGTAGTCGCGCTTAGGACCGGCAAGGTTCTAAATAAACAGAATTTCTATTTTTTTACTCATTTCTTGTGAATATATGATATTGGGCCAATTCGACCCAAATTCACTTATTCCTGTAACTTCGCGAACTCCGTACAAGTGTAAATCTCCTTTAATCTCTTAAAAGCAAATTCGCTTATTTCACGAAGTTTCAGAAATATCACACAAGCATTTGCAAATTAAAATATAGCAAAAGCATAGCTCTTTCCATTTCCACAATTCGTACCGTATGAACACTTTTGCCTCGCATTGTGCGTCGTAAAAGCACCAGTTTGTCATAAAAAATTGTTAAAGTTTTGGCACGAATGACTTTCTGTGAGTTACATATAGGAGGAAAGCATTTGCGTCATGTTACCGTCCCTTGAGATGCAGATGGACGCCGCTGATGCTCTACGTTCAACATATGCGTGCTTTTCGCCACAACCGCAACATGGCACGATCGCTTCTTGAATACCGTGTTTTCAACCCGCGCACTTTCTGTTTTTCTACGTCGTATAGATACTGGGCGAAGTCTCGTATCGTGACGACTTCAAATATCTCGTAAACGATTTGCTGTACGAAAGAATGTTTCGGATAAAAGTTGCGCGGTTTCCAGGGGGACGTGCGGTACCCTAAACGATTTCTTATTTCTTCGCTTCCTTATCGAGATACGAAGGTCATCTTCGGTCTTTTAAATGGAATGCCTAACATTTTGTAGTATCGTAATTTTAAGCAAACGTAGTTTTAAGAAAATGTTGCGAACATAAAAGAGAAAGCGGGCGACGAGAGACGAAAGCCAGGCCCAACGGGAGAAACCCCGGCGTCGAGAGGCCCACGAAGGGGCTGGCTATAAAGTGCGGCGAGTGAGGGATGAAAGGACAGTGTTGTTTGCACTCATGACGCATGGTGTGCCCTACTCCCTGCTTTTATCCATGTACTTACGATTCTCTTATGTTTTAGGTATTTTGAAACTTTTCTCCTAGCTCATCTCATGCAGGCATCTGCCCTTCCAACCTCGTTGACGGTAACACCACGTATTTCTCAAGGAATCCGACAAAGAGGCCATCGCCTTCTAGGCGCGGATCTAAAGGAATCACCCAAACTCAAAAAAAAAAAAAGAAAAAAATGAAAGGACAGTGTTGCTGGAAAGGTCGAGAAGCGTAGGTAGAAGTTGCGTGGGTCAAAGTCACGTGTATTATAGTTATCTGTATATTTTTGTTAACCTTTTGAGAGCTATGGACGCGTATATGCGTCAGGCGAAAGTTATCGGTGTGGACTATGGGCGCATATATGCGTTTGTCAATTTTTTCGATCTCCCGTGTAGTGTAGTTACAATTTAATCTTTATATGAGTGTGTTTAATTTGATGTAAAAGAATTACAATAATAACTTATTGTTAGTTGCGCCTTGTACACTCAATCAACAGAGTTCACACAAGAAACAAGTACTCCGTCCATACGGAGAGCTTCGGCAGGGAGTATTCAGCACTCAAAGGGTTAATGAACATCTATTTATATTTCTAATTCCACAATTTTTTCTCGAATTTGGACGAAACATCGATTTCTACGTAAAAAAGTGTCACGTGAAATAGGGTCTGAAATTAATACTCCTTAAAATAATTACTATTTCAAGCGGTGTTCGAAGTGTTGTTCGTTACAATTAGTACAATTACTTAATAACATAATGACCGAAGGAGAAACTTTTTGAAGCGTTTCGAAGCACGGTAAGAGAGACTACGTATTTCCTAATCGTTGGATTGCGCGAGGCTGTAACGTTTCATAGCCAGCTCGTCCGCCACTTAATTTCTTTCTTTGGGGCAATGAAAAATGAAATTCATCGCGAGCAACGAACGACCGTCGAAGATATGAGAGAGCGTATTCCTACTGCACGCCCTCGTTATCTGATTACGTATCTAACGACAGTTTCTGAAATAAAACTTATTTTACTAATATCGCGGTAATTTTTAACTTCAGACCATATTTGGTATGACACTGAAGATTAAGTAGGAAAATGATAGAGGATAAGCGGGAAAGGAAAGGTGTTTCGTCCTGAGCCTCCTAGTGGACTCGTCGGTAAGGCTTTCTAGGAGGCCCGTGCCTTAGACGCGGGAGGAACTGGAAGGACTCAGGTTAAAAGATGTATGCATGCAAACACAAGCCTTTACGAGACTAGCGAAAACTTGCGATTAGTTCGTCCCTCTGATGGCAGAGCGTAGGAGGGTCGCTACAGCTCTTTTGACGATAGATAATAATACGAGGCCTCCTAGTGGACTCGTCGGTAAGGCTTTCTAGGAGGCCCGTGCCTTAGACGCGGGAGGAACTGGAAGGTCTCAGGTTAAAAGATGTATGCATGCAAACACAAGCCTTTACGAGACTAGCGAAAACTTGCGATCAGTCCGTCCCTCTTATGGCAGAGCGTAGGAGGGTCGCTACCGCTCTTTTGACGATAGAAATAATACGAACTATTACAAAATGATAGGAAGGATTTCGTTTGTCAGTGACATGCTCTTAATTTGGATGAAAAAAAAAGAAATTGCCAACAGTACACGGAGTTCCCAAGCGGTCACCCATCTAAGTACTAACCGTGCCCAACGCATCTTGACTTCGGTGATCGGACGAGAACCGGTAGGTACATGCGTAGTTTGACCGTTGACGAGATTAAAGAAATTTGTGTTGCTTTTGAATCCTCGCTCTGAATTGTTGGAGGGAAGAGATAGAGAAGATAGGCGGAAAAGGAAAGGTGGAAGGCGTTTCGTCCTGAGCCTCCTAGTGAACTTGTGAGTAAGGTTTTCTAGGAGGCCCGTGCCTTAGACGCGGGAGGGACTGGAAGGACTCAGGTCAGAAGTTGTATATATACAAATAGGAGCCTTTATGAGGACTAGCGAGAACCGGTGGTTAGTCCGTCCCTCTGGTGGCAGAGCGTAGGAGGGTCACTACAACCTAGGTAACCTTCGGTAAAAATGTGAGATAGTAACAAACAACTTATTACCTTATATATCTCCCTTGATACCGTCCAACTTTTGTTCGAAGCATTTTTTCGTACAGCAAATAATTTACGAGCTATTTCAAGTCGTCATGTTACGAGACTCGCCCTGGATATGCCACTCTGAACCTATTAACCTTTCAGTAGGTATAAGGGGAAACACCGGGCTCCTTTTTTGTTTTAAAAGCATATTGGGAGCTATCTATTTTCATTTCGTATAGTCGATGGAAGAAATACAGCGAGGTCGTAAATTACAGCATTAAATAGCGACACAGACTGAACCCTTATCCTCTCAGATTTCTGTCAATTTGATTAACTGTGTGCTCGAACATGTCTATTTTGACGCCTGAGGGAACTATAATACAACCTCGCTATATTTCGTCCACCGACTATTCCTTTATCCATATAAGAAATAATTCTGTTCTAACTTGGTTAATTGTACTTAGCTGAAGATCGTTTTCAACACTATCTCTTACGCTTGATTTATGATTTTTTTACTGACTATGCATCTAAACGTAGGTTATTTACTGTTTTACTACTGTATTAATTAAGAAAAATTAATGTATTGTAGTATCGGGGCCTCCATACCCAAATAGGAAATCTCGAAGGGACAATACAGAGGGAGGAGCGGTTGGCGTAGCGCACAAAGCCTCGGCTTGGTAAGCCGAAGGTCCCGGGTTCGATTCCCGTTGGGTCCCTCGATATTTTTATGTCGTCGGTTCCTACAAATGGGGGCTCGTCCGGGATGGAGGCATCTACTACGGCTACACGAAGCCAGAAGGTGTGCGATGAAAACAATGTTGAGGGTTGCACGTCTCCCAAAAATGCGTTGTTTCGGCTGTGTGACACTGTGTGGGGGAGTGTGCCCGAAAGTATTGAGTTGTGTTGCAGTGAGGACATTCGAGTGCGAATGTCAGTTCAGGATGGCCGAGTGTAGTATCGGGGCCTTCATACCCAAATAGGAAACCTCGAAGGGACAATACAGAGGGAGGAGCGGTTGGTGTAGCGCGCAAAGCCCTCGGCTGCTAAGCCGAAGGTCCCCGGGTTCGATTCCCGTTGGGTCTCTCAATATTTTTCTGTCGTCGGATAATCCTTAGTTTCACAAATTAAAACGAAAGTTAGCATTAAAGTAAATTAACTGTTCTGTGTCACGAGTCTGAGTTGTTATTATAAGGCACAGATTCTATGGTTGAGCGACAAGGATAGGAAAAACTACTTATTCCTATCACTAATAACGATGATAGTATTAACAGCAATTTAGTACTGTACATTGTGTAATTCACTACATTAAAAAAGTGCAAAGATGCAGAATAATTCAAGATCTAAGTGTCGTTGTTAAAAAGTTTCTGTTTCTGAAGAAAAACAGCTGATAGCAAAAATTTTGGAAACGATAAGATCTCCCTTAAAAAGTACTACTTTCCTTGAAATAAAATGAGTTCAATAACTGGTTAAAAAATTTAACGAAATTTTAAACTTACGATATTAGACTGCCTTATTTTATTTCTTAAATTGCATATGTGCAATTCGAAAAGTAAGGTTTCTACGATTGTTTGAACTATAACTATTTCTATATTGTGTCAGACGTATGTTAGAGAATACGAACAATATTGCTCTACAATAGTTGTAATCGCAATATAAAAGAAACTTGCCACATCCTATATCAATTACAGTAAAAACTGTAAACTTTAAGAAACTGCTTTTATTTTTAATTTCACTTGAACACTAATTTCAGGAATTTAATGTATATTACACTATTTAGTGTAAAGTGTATTGTTATTTGTAGTTATTAAAAGAATTTAATTTGAAATATGATTATACACTGAAAACATCGTTTAATTTACACCTGAGTACGAATGAAATACCTGGTGCAAATTACTAGCTAATTTCTAGGCAAATTACTAGCCTAACGTAATGCTGTCCTACGTGTTACTTGCACAGGGTGCAGCCGGAAGTATCGCACTGGCGAGTAGGAGGTGATTCCTTATATGAGAATAAATAAAAAATGTAAAGTAAAATTTTTTCATCCGAGGCTTGTTCAGACATACAATGCCTAGACATACAATGCCTATTACGTTTGTATACAATGTCCACGCGACTTTAACGAGTTACTAGGTTCAACAAAATTTTATCAATTAACCCTCAGACACCGGAAACGGATCACGTGGCCCAAATGTTATTGTACAGTACACATTTTTATCTATAATAATAGTTAAAAGACAAAAAAGGATAAAAATATTCTGAATTTGTAATTTTGTAATTTTGAGTTAATTAAATTTGACCCACGAAGAGATGGAACTTCTCAAGTGTCTAACTTTTCATTTAAATTTATTTAAATCAACAACGACAAAAGAGTAACAAAATCTACAAGTTTATACAATAGATCATTTTGACCCGTTTTCGGCGTTCTCGAGGGGTCCAGTGTCCGAGGGTTAAGAAACCCTCAAATGTACGCTACGGATTTTCAAACTCGAATATCCCAAAAACTAAGCCTCGGATGAACAAATTTCACTCTACATTTATTATTTATTTTTGCACAAGGAATCACCTATTTTCCGTTTATACAATACTTTCGGTCGCACTTTGAATGTGTAATTTCATTCATGTGAAAACTGAAGCTTAATATGGCTCTTTTCGCTCTATAAAAAATACCATCCAAGGCCGCATAGAAAATAGAAAAATGGTCAATAACTTTAAATGTTGGAAACAACTTTGTACTGTGTTCAAAACTTTTTTATACCCTGTAGAAGTAAATGTTTTTCTAAATATATTTACAGAATGCATAACATTTATAACATCACAGATGTACAACATATGAAAGAAGAATAAAAAACTGCTTTATAGTCTCTTTGTAATTTACAACGAAACAGTTGAGAGAAATGAGTACTCAGAAACGAAAAAAGAAGATAGCAAACTTTTACGATAAAAATAATTCGAAAGAAATGTCAATTCAGACAAGTTACAATGCCGTACACGTGTGACACTAAAATTTCTGCTAATATATTGACTTTAAAACTCAGACGATCGTTAATTAGTGAAACAGCAAAAACAACGAGAGAATGAGAACAGGAAGGAACAGCAGTATGAGAAAAATTACACGTAAGAATTGCAGGCAAGTTACAGACAAAGGGTTGAAATCTATAAAAGTCTCTTAAACAACGATCAAATTGAAAAGCATCTGCCTAAAATACTAAATTTCAACGACACATTCAGTTACTCAACATTTGTACTCACCAACCAATCGTAGATATTCGATGGCACGGAATACTCGTGTAATCACACAGGAAAACACAACATACCGAAAGTAGGGTTTCTTTGATCGTGCATTTAAACTGCACACGTGCCAAATAAAAGAGCACATAACAACGAAGTGTGTAACAACCATTAAACAATTAATGAAAGTAACAAGAATCACAGATATAAGAGCAATCAATTTAACATCGAAATAACGAGAGTTTAATGTATCATACGTGATACCAGTGCGGCACAACTCATTGTCTATGCGGTTGTTTCCCAGAGTATATGCATACTGGAGTACGTAACGATCAACGAACATGGAAGTCACGCTTCGCAAGGTAACAATCCTGCGGCGAGATACTCTATGAATGTAGATTTCATACACTCTAAAGATTGAAGACAGATTGAAAAAAAAATAAAATAAAATAAAACGAAAGATGTCTACAGATGTCTATTTGAAAATGTTGCAAATGTTCGTTGATATATTCGCAAAACAAACCTCGGATATGTGAAATATATACACGGTTTAACAACCGTATTGAAGTACTTGAAACGTTTTCTCTTTTTATTTTCGGTTTTCCTGCAGAGTTGAATTAACGTGAAATCAACAACTGTGGGTTTTCGTTTTTTAATTTTCACGAATGGCGGTACAGGACGAAGAGAATAATTCGACGAAAGATTTAGTTTTCCTCTGAACGAACCAGATGTAAATTCTGTTTGAAATATGATTAATTTCGAGGAAATGTGTATTTTCGTAGATAAGGCATGATATCCTTCGTTACCACGGAATATGCAAAAAGAAAAAAGGAAAAACGCGAATGATATCACAGGATGCATTAAAAGACTCAGGATTTATTAAAAATACACGATACTGCAGGGCCACCACTGTCATTGTTTCTCCACTTCTCTTTTATGGCTATCCACATTACTTGCTTGCGGCTTTGCCAACAGTTCTACCAGTGGGCAACGGCGGGCACGCGTGCTCGCCACAGCCGAGTTGTGCAGCCCTGCATTACACAGATAAAGATCATCCATCGATTCGGTTGCATGCATACACATATATGTACATACACCAAGTTTTTCACGAAATGTACGAAGAATAGAGAAATTTTTCATGTCCCCGTATGATGAACGGAACGGGAAAATTTCGAGGTATTAAAAGCCTCGTGAAGCTTTAAACAGTATGCAATGCTGGATTAATTCGGCTTACGTTAGAAAAAGTAGCACGTTTCATTTGTCTTATCAAGAACAGCACGTTTGTCTTCATTGTCGCGAAAAATATCACGTTTAATTTTCCGTCGCGAATAGTAGCATATTTTATTTATTTACCTATTTAAGAGGGAGTAGTTGGCGTAGCGCGCGAAGCCTCGGCTTGCTAAGGCGAAGGTCCCGGGTTCGATTCCCGGTTGGGGGTCCCTAAAAATTTTTTCGTCGGTTATTTATTTATTTATACGGGAAAATTTCTCGTTAGATTGCACACAAATAGTTAAAACGTTACAGGTAATGAAAGAAATACTAACGGACGCCAATTCAAAATGAGAAACTTAGTCGACTTCTATCAATACGTGTTACGAAGGAGTGAGTGTCATTGAAAAAAATGTTCTACGAGTCGGTTCGCAGTTTCACAAATTCGGTGAATTTGAATGGTCTTTCGCTGCGAAAACTAACGCGTTCGAGTGATTTGCGACGAAAAGAAACGCATTTGAACGATTGGCTACGAAAGAAAGAACGTTTTGTTTTAAACCGCAGCAATCGACAAGATTTGACTTTTTTTGCTGACCGTATAAGTCGGATATGATCGAATTTGATCCGATCAGAATTTTGTCCCGATTTGATCGTGATATACAATATTTCTCGCTTAATCGACGCAGGCCCGAGTCCGCGTCGCGACTGTTATCGAGGGAGGTAGGTGTTCTGGGAATTACCGGCTGTTATCTCTCCTCGGTTCGCTCGCTTCTCGAGTGCATCGGAGACGAGAGTGAGAAACATTTTTATATTTTTTTCGTTTCGAAGATTAGATGATAGTTATTATTTATTGAGCAGTATTTTCAAACGTTGAATTTTTCCGAAATCTACTATTCTTCGCGGCGAAACGGTACAATGCGCAAGACCAAACGTGCTAATATTGGTAAGTAACGATGAAATGTATTAGGTCATCCTATAAATTCGATCAAATTTGATGAAAAAAATGTAACCGCCTTCTCGTTCCACTTTTTCCTATTTTTCTTTGGCAAGGCCGTTACGTCATCGCTGATATCCTTGAATTTTCAATAAAATATTTTTCGCTTTCGCCTCGAACTTACGGGATGACCTAATATTTCCTTACGTGGCAAACCGAGACGTGCTATCATTCGTGAGACAAATGAAACGTGCCACTTTTCGTAACGCACGTCGAATTAACAACGTCTATTGATTTCGTGCGTCGATACGTATATACATATTAGTTTAGTTACACAAAAAGAAAAGTGTGTACGCTAGATAACGTTCAACGATGGAAGATAACTAATGTTTAACGTTCAAATGCTTGACTGATGATCGAAAGAATAAAAGAGGAGACAGGCAGAGATGGGAGAACTGCATACAAACAGACACAGAATCGTGGACAAAGATGTACAATGAAACATGTATATATGTGTGTACAAGTACAGAGGTGGATAATAGAAAAAGATGTAGAGACACGTGGAAAAAGCGAAACTGTACACATGAAAGTAGAGTAGAGGGAGAAAAGGATTTGGGTATTTAGAGAAAAAAATCTACTGTCTAATCCTAATTGCAAACCAAAGAAACGAACCAACCTCCTCGGTAAGGCCTAGCAGAAAATGTTCGCGGGCCTCCTGTAACAAAAATATATATAAATCATAAGAAACTATGGGAAAACAAAAGGAACGAAATATATGGTTTAAATAACTGATACTCATAGATATTGCAATATGATCTAGGGGAATATTCGTGGTGAGGGAGGAAGGGGTAAATTTCACTTTTAGGTGTGTCAAACTTGCACAATAGTGAACTCGATGTCAGTTACCTAAATTATATTTAAAGTTAAGTTAAATTACATTTGCACGAGAACAACGACGAAAAATGATAAATTAGAACGGTTCGAATTAGTCTGCCTTTCAGATGTTTATTTTATTTGCAAAAAATTTCAAGATAGAAGGCAGATGATCAAATTTCGTATCTTCAATATCGACACGTTACAAAGCGTTGGATAAAATTGCGAAACTGTAGAAAGGGCGTGAATAGTATTTCGAAAATTCGAAGTGAAAATTGATAGAAATTCGGAAAAGGTCGTTGCACTATCGTTTGACACACCCACAAGCGTGATTCATAACGTACAATTGTTCAGTCAGCATGGGTTAATTTCGGGTAGTAATATTTGCCGCGCGGGAAATAAGTTTGCACCGCAATTTCGACGTTTGATTAACCAACGTCAGAGACGTAAAACGAGTGAATTTAGAAATCACATCCACCCAGTTTTCTTCAGAGTAAACTGCGAACTGAACGGATAGAGAAATTGATGGACGGTATAATGTGCTGTTATCGATGTTTCGAACACCTTTCTGTTACTATTCCAAACATTTCCAATCGAAAAGTTCTCTGGAAATAGTTGAAAATTCGAATAATCTATTTTCTAATTATCTTTTCTCCATTTTCGCCTATCTTTAGTTCAGTTGACTGCGAAATATTATCGACATTTTAAATTATTCAATTAAAAATAGGAAATGTTTGATTCGATAGTATCAGTACAAGTAAAAGGGTTTTACCAAAATAATAATGGCAGTTTCTTAATTAATTTGTTAACGAATTTGTTTCGAGTAAGTAGAATCACGGGTAAATTCTTATAAGTGCTGTATTTTCTTCAAGTACATATTCAGTTTAATACATTTCAGTTATAATACAGGGTGTCCCGTAACTCCTCGAACACCCGGAAATGGGAAGTTGCTGGGGTGACTCTGAACAACTTTTTCCTTTACCGAAATCTTGTTTGAAGCTTCGTTTTCGAGTTATTAACGAAAAACACTGGCCAATCAGAGCGCGCGTAGAGCTCGCGCTCAGGGACGAAGAACAGTTACACACACGGACGGAGGGTTACACACAAGATCTTGTAATATCACATTAGAAGTTGGTTCTTTCAAACTGTCTAGACAAGAGAGCCTCCATTAATTATTTACCAAATGGTAAACAATAACGTCGCTTCTCAGTCGCCACTCGAGTGCAAAGGGTTCACGTAATGTTACATATCATTTTTCTTTTCCTAATAAGTGTTATAACTTCGCTGTACAACGTTTCACGGTGCACAGTGCAGACGCAGCTCAACAATAACCAGCATAAGAGAAAATCGATGAAAGGTCCATCCAACGAGAACCATCCAGCAGACAATTACAAAGAGGAGAAGTATCTGATTAAGTATCATCTGCAATATTTGGCGGCGAAATCCTTGCGGAGCCGGGGTCACCTCGGTAGTAATAGACTTGATGGGTAGAAGCTGGTGTTAACAGAGCTGGAGCAAGGGTTGTAGGGATGCCTAACTGTGGGTAGGTTACAATGTGTACCTACGTGGCACGTTGTTGCTGTGAAAGACGGTAGTACTGGCCAGAGGTTTCATAACACTTGGAAACAGGTGGCGTTTCCTCGTCTTATTGCCCGGACTGCTTTAGCCAAGAGTCGATTGCCACGTACGAGAAGTAAGTAAGGTAGCGAGATGGCAAAATGCTTCGCACAATGAAACACTTGGAATAACCAAGCTTTCAAATATGCTAAAGTTCCTTTCTCACGTTACATTGCAAAGATGCGCTTTCCTGTATAAAATTCAGGAAAGTGTAAATAATGAAGAGAGCGGGCAAAACCATAGGCATTGCTAAAATATAAACATTTTGTTGATAAAATAGGAAAACTCGTGCAAATAAAATAGTTATTACAAATACTTTCGTGTAATAAAGTAACGGTGTCAGTGAGAATTAAACATAATATGTTCCAATTGAAATAAAAATAAAGTAGACTGTGATAATGAAAGAAATAAACAATTAAAATGCTAGGTTTACGGGCATTTCTCATACAAGGTGTCCCAGGTTTTAACGGCCAAACTTTGTCAGTATATTCCATGGGTATAAGTAAGAGAAAAATGTCACATAAACGTAAGTCGTCTGGAGCTTTATTAAAAAGTTATAATAATAATATGAAATAGGTACTATAATTTTATATATCTTCAATACGAGATATTCTTGAAAGAATTTCCTTTTATGCAACGGTATTTCACAATATTTGCAAACAAAGCACGTATCCTTACGACGACCATTGACTTTACAGACTCTGCTACATCTGTACAAACTTCTTTGCACCGGAACTCTGAATTTTCTTCAAACGACACAACTTCATTTCTCCTGAAAATCCTACGTGGAGGTCTATTTTTATAGGGCGCCCGTTTTATTGGAAACTTTCTTGCTGTGCTCGCCAATTGGTCGTTCGAACTATTTTCCTAATTATTAGTTTCCTTTGAACATTCGATACATTCTTTACAATCTCTCAAATAAACTTTATTCTTTTACTGGAGTTCAATATTTTATATACAAAACGTGAAAAGAGATACGAAATGCACAATTAAAGAGAAACATGATTTCTTGTTTTGTTCACTTCATCGACTTTCTTGAAAATGAATGATAAGAAAAATATTGATTTAAATGATCAACAGATTTCGTATACGAGGGTGTGCAAGTCAGTAATTATCCGGAATGTATTTATAAAATTTATTGAAACACTAACAGGTAGGTATATATTTCTGCATTATTTTTCAACACAGTCCAGTTCACTTTCAACACAGTTGATCTCTCGGTGTACAATCTTTGTCACGAATAAAGTGTTTTTGGTTGAGAGATAAACCAAGTACTTATGTACTGATTGGCAAAGCAAAGTTGAGGCTTCAGGCGGACCTTAGGTTATAGAAGTAAGAGATGTAGGAGAAAATGACGTCTTCGCTGTTAATCAGCCAATCACGATAGAATAAGGCTACCACATTTACTCTTTTATGTACGATATGCGATGGTCGATCATCACGCGAGCAGTCAGTAATAGATAAACCGATAATAGACCGGAGTGACAATTTCGGGCGCTCGATGAGTAATCCACCAGTAGTCATTTTCGTAATTTTCATCCTTTTCTTTGTGAAGATAGTACCAGTGAATTGGCGAGGTTCTCCCGATGAAAATGAGCTCAAACACGACACAAATCGGAGT
>NW_017100150.1:856834-872391 GCF_001263275.1 Habropoda laboriosa
TAAAGAATTTCTGAAAATTTGGCGTATTTAATTTGGTGATTGGTACAACTATTCTGATTTATGTCATGTTTGGACTCGTTTTAATCGAGAGAATCTAACCAATTCATTGGAGCTATTTTCAGAAAGATAAGATGAAAATTAAAGAAATTGAAATTTTTGATATTGGATGATTCATTGCAACGCAGACGATATCTTTGTCAATTGCCGGGTCATCTGGCTTATTCTCGTTTCGTCTATTCTCTTTCCTTGTCACTGGTGATCACAGTCCTCGATTGTTCCTAACACCTTTCCTGACACCAGAAAAATACAGAAAAGTTTCTATAGTACCTTGAAGGTGAAATAATTCTCCACCCAAGTTTTACTTCTTTTACTATATTCTCAAAAACATGAATTTGCATAAAAATCCGCAGTCTACCGATGACTATTAAGAATCCTAAGTTTCATTTGCTAAAAATGTTTACTTATCGCGTAAATCCTACTCTACATAATCACATCACTCATTCTCATTTACTCAAATATTCATCGTTCACACAGTTTTACGAGTCTATTTCGATATCAACTCATTAGCTACTGAAAATAGCAAAAAGAAAGAAGCTAAAGATACCAAAATCATGCCGAACCCTTCACGTTTTTAATTTTTTCGCAAGAATCATTTCACCTGATTGTTTTCTCTTTCCATTCCTTCTTATGGTAATTAACAATGCAGTACGTAGAAAAATCGCCGGCAATATATTTCTAACACTTATCAAATGGCAGCAAAGAAGCTTGTATTGGGGTTCCCCGAGTGTCTCCGCCTTGGTACGCCGAGGGTTAAAAGGACTGCCCCTAAGTAAACAGTAATTTCCCTCCAACAATTTGGAAAGTTCGTTAAATTTTATAATGGGTTAGATGATAAGTCCGACGTGTATCTCAAGTTAAATGAATTTTTCGAGGTTATAAGGCTTGCCTGGGAATAATGGGAATTCCTAGGGTATCACTAATTAAAAATTAGTTACGATCAGTTAAAAGATACGAACCAGTTAACGGTTTTCAATAATCTCTGGTTCACGAGCTCCCCGTACTTCTTAGATAAAACGTTCTAAATAAAACGTTGATAAATAAATAACCGGTTTAATAATGGGGACGTTAAATTAAAAAAAAAAAGAAAAGAAAGAAATAGAACAGACTTATATCGCGCAAAGAATTTCACTGCGCTCTATTAATTCTCCAAAACTGCGGTGATCTAAATGCGCAGTCAAGCGTTGCCCGATCAGACAGTCGTAAGTGGAACAATTGTAAGAACCAGTGTAACCTAAATTGATTTTCACAAAAATCGGCTCTTAAAGCTCCCTTAGTACCAATACGAGAGAGATAAAATACAGCGGTCTAGTAAATGGGCTAAGAAGGTAGCTTGTTATAATGAGGAGAAAGAAAGAGGATAGAAACGAAAATTGGAAGTGTAAGCGCGTCTTGTCCAAGAGCTTCTGTGGGCTCGCCACAAATTAGACACGAAAGAGAGTTAGGCTCGGGTCAGAGCTGGGATTTATACGAAGGAACGGTTAGACCTACGAATAGAATCCCTGTAATAGTGAATGCAAAAATTACCACCGCCAAACAACAGGATTTACCATAGCGAAATTGAAATCTCAACTTTTAAAGAGACACGTTCTTATGAACTGCAAGAATTTCCTATCAAAAATTCTTGGAGTTTTCATACAAAAGTTCGTAAATTTTTATAAACTTTGTCCCTCTAACTATTTATTTAATTATTAGATTATTTCAGTCGAATTGCTCAATTTATTACGATGAAAATGACAACGAACATGATATAATAATCGTGCTGCGTCGTGAACATTGATCAAGTCTTACGATCAGGAGTTCTGGCGCAGGTTGATGATTGTTCTCGCTGGTTCGAGGTGTATTAAAACTTCGTTGTTGGGTTAGATGTTTTTTATTTTGATTAGATGTGTTTTAGATGTTTAGTTGAATTTGGATTGTTGGTTTCGTGACGATGCGTCTCGTGCATTCGTCTGACAGTGATTGACGGTTTTCAGGTGTGTAGGTGAGTATATAGACATTAGGTTGGTTCTGATTGGTGGTTGTATTATGGAGGTGGAAAACGTGGTGTGTTCTACTATTGGTCGACGAAAACTGTGACCTTTTGGGGGATCACCGGTATCGAATGTTTTATGGTCCCGAGTGTTTTTGGGACCTATTGTCTGAGTGTCGCGCTGGTGAGTCCAAATGTGACTAAGTTGTTTACTACTATAATCCGCCGAACCGGGACTTCGTTGCGCTCTAATCAGGTCGCAACAAATCGAAAGAAATATTGTGAACATAAAGAAAAATTTTGAGTGTAGCTTACTATGGCGTGTTCGCTGCGAAATAAAATCTTGAAAAGTTAATCGAAAGCTTGTTTTATAATGCTGCGATTCTATTTAAAGTATTTATTTGCACAGAGACACGCGATCGATCAATATGTCACTAGCATAACGGCGTATTTCACTTTCCTGTAAAGTTCGATAATTTAAATCTTTTACCACTACCTACACTTGTTTTCAGCCGTGATTAATGGTACATCAGTGAGTTTGTCACTTTGTTTCATATGTTACACCCCACCTTTGCATAATATAATTCCGTGTTAATTGATGTTTGCTCAATTTTGTACATGAATAACAGCGTACGAGCCATTCCACGTCGAATTACCTAGGCTCGTTTCAAAAATAAAGAAACGCTCTTTTCGAATATGTGCGTAATATTTCGTTTGTTATCTGCAAACTGCTGATTTGACGCTGTTCCCACGCATAGAATAATTTGGAAAAAGTACCATTAGATTGCTTGAACTTAAAGGGGGTATTTTAGTCTAGAGTGTCATTTTTTAGTCCTACTTAGGGATTTTTTGTAAGGAAAGTATAAGTGTCTCAGTATCGACATTTTGCATACATATTTATTCATGTTTTAAGAAAGTTCACAATTTTTTTCAAGTGAAAATAATCAAAACTGTCAATGAAAAAACCAAAAGGATTCTTGATTAGTACGATTGCGACTATGGTATGAACCAGAATGAAAAAAATAGTGAAAATTTAAAAAATGGCGGCACTTTGAATTTTGAATATCGATTTCTTCGACTTTTCTTCGTCTTTCAGAGGCTCTAAAAATCAGAAAAATACATATTTTGGCATAATTCTGGGTCAGACGATAACGACACATCCACTGAAGGTGCATGTAAAATTTGGAGTCAATCGGACAACTAGAACTTGAGATATCATGTCAGTCATTTAGAAAAACATGGTTTCGAGAAAAACGCGTTTAAAGTTTCTCATACCAGTTACACGAGAATGGTATACTTATGACTACGGGCTGCATGTCGTCTTCTTTAACCATCTATAACTTCGTCAATTTTACAAATTCAGAAAAATTCTTCCACAGTTATACTTCTGCAAATGTCTACTTTCAGAAAATGTAAAACAAAGAAATCGATTTTTTTCAAAAGTCTAGACTAGAATACCCCTTCAAACTGTAAAATAAGCTTCTCAAAAAGATGTACCCATTTCTGTTGCTAAACGAAAATTTTAACGTTAAATAGCTTAAAAACCGTTCGAGATAGAAAATTAAAATTTTACGTCGTTTGGTTTCTCAAGAGTATCGACAAATCCTGTGAGTTTGAAAAATATCGGCGAGTATGACCGCAGTTCGGTGCGATCTGACGTGGAATGGCTCGTACAAGAGTTAATTTACAAATACGAATGACAGATTCTTCGTTTCAAATTTTAAACGCGAACGATTTTTATTTTCGAAGACAAAGAGCTGTTATAATTACCATTGCAATTAAATTTACAAATAGAAGAGTGTATAATATTACATATTTTAATGAATTGTGAACTCTTCGTTAATTATTTATTTTAAACAATTTAAAATAATTTTGATTGTAAATTCTTACAATTATAGTCGTCGCTGTGATCTCTCTATGCTTCACTATTGTTTACGCTGGAGACCAAGGGGAGTGTTGTGTGCCGCCCATACTTGGACAAGAAATTCTCCAAATTTTTATTTCATTTGACGCAATCTTTCTCGACTATACTCGTTGTTCAAATTTTCAAAATTACTTAAATGTAGTCACATTTGGTGTCATTCTCGTCGTACTAAATTCAGCAATTCGACTGAAATAATATTGCGATATTAAAATTTTACTTTTCTTACTTTAATGAATCGTCGTCAATAGTTGAATGATCGCTGACGCGAAATGGCATATAATGCAGGTGACGGACTTCAATGGGTCAGTTTCAGGAAATGGTGAGAATGGCTGCAGGACAATACCAGAGGTAGAAATCGGGACAATTTGAGAGGGAGTATTGTACTCGGGCTAATTCAAACATATGTAATACCACCTACATCATATTCCATCATATTCTGTGTCCTATCTCAACTGGTAAATGTACACTTCGCTCCTTTAGTGGTTACCCACTTCAGATTTGCATTTATATTTTCGTATTTTAACGGTTAACCCTCTACTGTCGAGGCGGAGTCTCAAAGACTCCGCTGATTCTGTCTTTTTCGTTTTCTTCCATTCTATTGAGAACGCAACACTATTATATTAAAATGAAATTGCAGCGAGCCTCCTACGCTCTGCCGCCAGAGGGACGGACGAACCACAAGTTCTCGCTGGTTCTCATAAAGGCTCCTATTTGTATATATACAACTTCTGACCTGAGTCCTTCCAGTCCCTCCCACTCCCAACTTTGTCGACGGTAACACCATAAACTTCTCAAGACATCCGATAAAGAGGCTAATAGCATCTAGGCGCGGCAGACAAACCCTACCACACGTCCCAAACACCAATCAACCGATACTCCCACCACTTCTCACACATTTCACACCACCAATCACTGTACCCACCGAACTTATAAAAACACAAACACACACAGAAAATCATTCAGATTCTATCAGAGATTCTATCACCAACCTTGAGACATCACGAAAAATAAAAAGTAATAGTCACCACCAATCAGCCAGTATTTGTCGATCGTGCAAACCATATATTCTCTTTTTCACCCACCACAATCTCATCTACAAATTTAAACAGCACTCGTGCCATTAGTTTGCCGCGAGAGCAGTTTCGTGAATTCTTTGCGCACCGGTCAACTCAAGCATCGCGTCGCGAAGTTCGCAAGTCACGAACACATTCCATTTAGAACTCAACTGTTGAGCGCAACGATTTATGGCACGGACGTGGGAAAGAGGCTGTTTTTGAGATTAGGAGTTTGGTTATTGTTAGCATGAGTGTCGAGTAAAAAATATCCTGGCGAGAGAAAGTTCGGTTTCCAACTCCAGAGTTAGAAATTCATTTCTCTCGTCCTCAATAGCCAAGTGTCTTGCCACAAAAAAGGGCCTTCCAAAGGGTCAACATAGAAATTCGCAACGGTCAAGACTCCGGCGAAGTCGAACCTGGCGGAAGTTCCTCGCTGTTGTCAGACATCGCCACTCTCAGGTCAGGACATCGCCACCGCAGCTCCAAGGTAACGCGCGTTGAGGGCGCAGGAGAAGGGTGTTGCAATGTCACTGAAGCATGCTGATTGGGTTTTAGGAATTTTCCAAAATTGCCCAATCAGCGTACAGTCAGAGGAAGGAAGGGGCACACTGCGGAAGGAGCGCCGCTTCCTTCGAAAAGGAGCGAAGACAGAACACCAGAAAACTCCGAGGAAGCAAGAGTAAAGGCATTTTCAACCAGTGACAGACACTAATTGAAATAAACAACAGTTCCCAACTTAGGAGTTGGGTGGTCCTTCGAGAACACATCAGACGGCACTACGAAGGGTGCAATAAACCGGGACGGAATTGCGTGGACTCAATATACGCCCCCAACATCAACGTTATTATATTAAAATGAAATTAACACAACCAGCCACTCTATCCTGTAATGTTCATTAGGAAAATGTGTGATAAAGGTAAATCGGTAAGAAAAGTTGTCAGAAATGTTCTATATTTATGTATAAACTAACCGGAAGTTGAGGACTTTCGTAGACTCCATATCGGGCTTTACGTCCCAAAAATATGTAAATGCAGAGATGAATATTTGTAATGTGCTTTTCTCAGAAAATTCATTAATTTGACATTTAACTCTTTAACTGGGGATGACGAGTTAACTCGTCATCGCAAGATGCTTCTCCAGCGCGCAAGACGAGTTAACTCGTCATGGAACTTGATACATCGATTACTTTTTTAAGGTATAAAAGAAACGTCATAATTCATTCACAGAAGGCACTTTTGGCAAGTTGGCTCCCCAGTTAAAAGGTAAATTTTCAATTTCTTTCTGCAACTACATGTTTTCTATTAGCATGTTAAGCATAAAACATTAGCGAACATACACTACCGGCCAAAAGTTTGGAATCACCGAGCATTGCAATTTACACAAAAATTTCGAGGAAAGGTCAGCGTCAATTGATAAATGTAGAATTGAGATAAACTTCAAATCTATAAAAAATTAGCAGCAGATTTAACATTGATGAAAAGTGGGAGGTGATTCCAAACTTTTGGCCGGTAGTGTAAATGCTATTATAAACATGCGTAAAGAAAACAGCATGCCACCAAGAATTTTTTATCAAATCTCTCCAAACAGCGACTAATACTGATTGTTGCCTCGCAAGAAATCGCGACGAACCCTCGGTTTGGCGGATTTTCGTCATAAACTTGTTCAATTACACTTGGCTGCCAGACCGAGGTACCGGTCCTCTCGTGCGTACCGTACCCCCCGTGGAGAGGTCACTGGGAAAAACCCAAAAATGGGGGTTTTCTAATGTTGAGCAACAATCCCCTTCCCTTGGAAGGAGCTGCGTCCCACCTAAACAACCTCCTCCAATGAGGAGTCAGCACCTACAACCCCCAGAAGAAATCGGCCACCAATCAGCAACTGGCCGAGCGGATAAAACTAAGGAGACGAGGCAGAAGCGCGTCCTTTTTTGGAAGTCTTGGCAGTTGGTCTTACGAGAATTAGTATTTCGATAGTCTCGTGGCGACATCACCTCAAGTCACCTCGAACATTACGCCGAACACTGATTCGAGAAATAAATTAAAAAGGATTTTTAAAAAATATCGAGTTCTATAGAAATGGTGAACGTACGAAGAAAGAATCGCATTTTTCAAAAGAAGCTTTCGATATATTGCAAAAATCCTACGCACTTCTTTCAATTATACAAAAGAGAGTATTTTGTAACAATTTCCAACGAATGGGATGAAAATTGTCCAAGTTATGGACAAGTTGCGAACCAGCTTCAAAAGTGGCATTCTGTGAAAAACGCGTTTAATGTTTCGATTACCGAGCGACTGCGCGGTGACGAGCTCCATTAAAGCTCTAACGACAGAAAAGTATCGAAATTTTTCGTTAATACTGTGGGTTCGTTGCTACTCAAACCACACCAATCGTAAGCGTGAAATATGTGTTGAACAAGATTTATTTTGTCGATACAGAGTTTGATGGTAAATGTCTAGTTGACTCGAGTACAAGGTTTCCTCCAGTTCGCTGTCCTGGACTATCTGTTTTGTCCTTTTCCGGGCGTCCTTATATACGCTCTTTTCCTGTGCGCGAACCGTGGAGAGTGCCCCATCGGTACACGCCTAATTTGCTCATTACGCTCGCCCCCTATTGATGCGTGTTAATACTATTTTCTATTGGCGCGCCGGGCGTCCTTATATACGCTCTTTTCCTGTACGCGGACCGTTGAGAGTGCCCCATCGGTACACGCCTAATTTGCTCATTACGCTCGCCCTCTATTGATGCGTGTTAATACTATTTTCTATTGGCGCGGGTCTAGGTGTGACTTACTCTCTATTGGCGCGCACTAGTTACACGCTACAATACAGTTTGTATTGCTACATTTAAATCTAAACTATCGATTTCAGCCGAGAGAAGATACTCGATTTTTTGAAACCTCAGAGGTGGTCTAGCACACCTTCATCAAAGTACGCGCTGGGGAAACTTTTTAATTCTTTCATATTCGTTGGATGGCGCGCGTTAAGTCTACTTCCGGCTTAAGAAAGTGTACGATGGGAAACAGCGAAATTGGTAATCCCGAGGAACCTAACTACATCGCATCGCATTTCATTCCGACGTTTATGAAGAGCAGATCTCCTCCTTTCATTTTCGTGCAAGCGCAACCCTAGACCATTATCATTCCAAAGCACCGCAACCAGCTGGCCCTAATCCCAGCCTGTACGACTGAGTATCATTTTATTTCGATTCGTTCTACTCTTGACTTGAGCGTCGAGTGGTAAAGTTTTTCGATTTAGCGGGAGTACAGGAACGCAGAGGTTGCTTTCTATACACGTAACCAAGGTTCGAGACACACAGAGGGAGAGATGTAAGTAAAAGTAGCACGAACATACTGCAGTATCGTTGCAGATTTTAGGCGCATACCGAGAGACACAGGATGCTTAAGTGATTAAAGTCTCAAAGTTCTGTCGAGCTAACTGCTGCACTTCAAATATCCGCCTTGCAAATTCTAATAATAACAGAAATTAGATTCCAACTAGATCGAGATACATTTTTTTTTTTTCGCATTTTTCGACGTGTCGACGTGAAATACAATCAATTAACCGACTATTTTTCCGGTGCAGATTTATGTATATAACTGCTGATTCAATCGCCTCGAGCACATAAAGAATTATTTAGGTCGTTCGGAGAGTTCTGTCGGATTTCGTCGTTTGAATTCAAATAACCATAACTCCGCTAAAAAGTTCACGTTTTTATGTCAAACAGGGATCCTTACAATCGATACACCTTTGCTGATATTTCAATAATTATCTAAAAAAAGCTAGGAGGTCAACAGTCCACGAAGGCTCCTTCAACATCGTGTTCATCTCGAAATGCTTTCTCCGTGATAAAATGGTCAAAATGTGTATACATACACCTACACACATGTATACAGGGAGTATCTAGTAACTGGGCCGAGTTATGACTCGATTGTTATTGAAGATAGGAAAAGATCGTAGAGGAACAACTGAACAATCTGATGAAAAGTGTAAAAAAATGTTTAGAATGCAACGGTGGAACGTTTGCTGCAGATACTGGAGAAAGAGATAAATATTTCGAAAAGTATCGAGTTTTTCACGATTGTACACTAATACTTTTTTATTCAGGATAGCACGAGGAAGTCATAGAGTAGCATTAACCCTTTCGCTGCGGCAGATCTTTCGTTTTGGTGTTTAAAAATTTTTTTTAAATTTTAAATTTATAGTTTTTACATTTCTGTTGTTAAATTAAAGGTGAAAGTATTGTAGAAAAGGACTGAATTAAGGTGAAAGTGTACCAAAAGTCACCAGCAGTGAGAGAAAATTTTCAAAGCGCCTATAGGCGCCGATACCAGTGAAAGGGTTAAAAAAACGACAGTAATTGCAACTGCACCGATGCACTTCAGTAAAAAGCCACATTACACGATGATACAGCTTGTTAAATCAAACAAAACTTTCCTCTACAATATTTTTCCATCTTCAATAACAACTGAGTTGTAACTCGACCCATTTACTCGATACATCCTGTGTAAGTCCCTTGTCTGTAGCTGACACTACCAGGGCCGTGAATATGTAAATAGCGAGACTCGTGCAACTCCTGGAGCAAAAAAAAAATGGAGGGACCAGCTGACCGAGAGCCAAACTGTGCGGCTCTCGGCGGGAAAGAGCAAGGGATTCGAATTTTTATGCACTTGGAATTAATACTCTTGTAATACGTTGGTAAAAGTGTATCGAATATTATGGAAATTACTTCAAATAACAATATTTAATTTCAACGAAGTGACGCTTTTCCAAAATGAACGACATAAAACCGCGGGAGCTTCTACTTTGACGCATGCAAGCTATAAAACGAAAATTCTGAACTCGAAAATAGCCTCCTCTTACGATCGTACCGTAAACCGTGCTAACGAAGACCTAGCAATACCTGATTGCGCAAAATTATTAAACAACATATATAAAGTGCAAGATTAAAGGAAAAATCAATTTATGCAGGCTGGGAATTTAACAGTGAAGCAAACAAAAGTAAAGAAAATTGTAGCCAAGCTGTAGCTTGACAGTATAAAAAAATGATTCTATATTATGTTATGTTTTTCGTCGCTTACAAGAAGAGTGGAAAGAGTCGAGTGGTAAATTTAGTCGAGACCGCGAACGTTGGTAAATTTCGTCGTTGTGTTTACGGAAATACTTAATATATTATAGGAGCGGACAATCAGTCCTCTTCAAAATACTCAGAATTGAAGTTTTACTGCTGTGTGAAGTACAACTGAGTTGGGTGAACTAGGTAGCAAAGGCGTGGCGCAAAGGTCGGGTTCCAGAATATTGAAATAACTAACCTAGATCTAAAATATTGAAATAATTAACCTAGATCTAAAATATTTAAATAACTAACTCAGATACAAAATATTGAAATAACTAACCTGGATCTAAAATATCGAAATAACTAACTTAGATCTAAAATATGGAAATAACAGAAGCTGACGAATCATTGGTTTATTCAAAGTAAGATGTAAAGAAGTTCGATAATTCAGTTACCAGCTGAAATAATTACAATTTAACACTAAATTTCCTGAGAAAATTATTCTTCCTAAAACTTGTTCTCCTGTAAATTTATAGTATTATATCATACGCTTGTTTATCACTGGGCTCACAAATTCTTTTACTCTTTATACTATAAAATCAGTGCAAAGCTGACTTTACATTAATCGACAAAGTGATCTTCTCTTCCAAAAAATTGAATTCCTGCAGTTTCGCAACTTTCCCATTGGAACGACGATTTTTATACACTGCAGTAAATAAATATGAAACTCTAATAGTAAATAACGAGATTTTCATGAAAATATATTTGCAATTGTAGGAGAGTCTGGGATGGAGAGAGGTTTGGCGGAATCAGATGATAAAGGCGAGAGACGAGACAGTTTTAATTCTAATAAATAACTAATAATGTATTCTACACGGACACGAGTCCTATTTTCAACAACGCTCCTTCAATATACTTTTCTCACGCAAAGTTCGTTTCCCACACACACTATTTTTCCACAAGCTATCCGTTTTAAACCTTCCCTTGACGAGGGCGTTTCTTCTCTCCGCCAATTAGGACTGTTCTCGAACGTACCCCTACGACGTTCCCCTTCTACCGATAGACTTATCTATCACAAACCCAAAAAATTCACAACACGAACGCTTCGAACCCTGAAAAATTTGTTTAACAAAAATTTACCTTGTGTTTCTGTGTGTGAAAACAAAATATTGCGAATAAGCCGGAAATCGAAACCCAATCTTCCGCATGGTAGATCAGCGTATCACCTTCCTGTCACAAAATTTGTTTAACAAAAATTTACCTTGTGTTTCTGTGTGTGAAAACAAAATATTGTGAATAAGCCGGAAATCGAAACCCAATCTTCCGCATGGTAGATCAGCGTATCACCTTCCTGTCACGGCTTTGACGACCAGCATTAAAATTTCACTTGCGAATACTTCGAAAAGTATCGAGTATCTGCCCACGAAATATAGTATTTTCGTAAACAGAATGAGAAAATGCACGAGCGTTCAGAGTCTCAAGTAAATCAACGTCCTGAAGGTCTTGCACTCTACTCGTTAGCTGGAATGCATTATAAAGCAGAGCAACTCCCCCTAGTACTGTTTGAATTTCCTGTGAGCATGTTTCACAATTAAATGCCGTCGGTTGTATAACATATGTTAATACGTAGAACGCGCCAAATTCAACAAGTTTACTGTTTACGCGAACAAAAGAAACGTAACAGTATACTCGTAGCTATCTGTTTAATGAATTTAATTCACAAATATTCTTGGCTAATACGATAAGTTCTAACTATAATGCAGCTACTGTCTGTTATCTATTATTTCTTTGAGGTATAATTTTGCACATAATAGAAACAGCCAGCTAAATTGAATCAGGTCTCATACCGCTCCATCCGTTACGTATCGTATCCTTATACAGGGTGTCCCAGTTTTTTTTAATCAAACTTTGTCAGCGTGTTCTATGGACGTAAGTAACAAGAAAATGTGGTATGAACATGGATCGTTTGAAGCTTCGTTAAGAAGTAATAATACAAAATGGTAACGGATTTTGAGGTTACGATACAAAATGGGAATAGATCAGCGATATGTAGATATGTACATCTAATTTATTTGTACAAGTTGTGTTTACGATCTGAACGTAAGATTTGTCGGTGCTGTTCTTGTCTTGCATCATAGTAACCATAAGTTCGTTACCATTCCCTTCGCATTTCGTATTTTTGCTATAACTCTTTAACGAAGCTTCAAACGACCTATGTTCACATAACATTTCTTTCTTACCTATACTCGTAGAACGCACAGACAAAGTTTGATCGAAAATAAATCGGACACCCTGTATAGCCTCGTCTAACCTAATCAAGCTTCATATTGCAACAAAAGGTTCGTTACTACTATCTTTACAAGAAATTTCTTAATTAAAATGATGAGATTAAATTGCCGTATAATTTAAACGTTATCTGATCTTCAACATATTGTTAATTTCAGAAGAAACGAAATGTATTTATGTAGCTTTATCATACGACTCGAGGTAATAAATTTTTACGATTAATACTTCACTCGTCAAAATACACGATTTCTTCCTACTTCGTTAACTGTATCAATGTTGCACCGTTCTGTGGAATAAGTAACCGGATAATGCAGGAATTGAGGGAACAGGAAGCCCCAAGGCGATGAAACTTGACAACTCGTGATCTTATCAAGAAATCATTTCTCTTCTTTTTTTTATTAAAGGTGTTCCGTCTATAACGGAACAAACACGTCCGCCTCTCTTCATTTGCGCGGTTTACGACACGTAGGTCGCGAGGAAAGGCTATTTTTCAGTTGACGACGTTAGCTTATTGTTCGATATTTTCGCGTATTTTTCGCCGGGAGAAATTAGTCCTTGCAAACGGTCGCAGAGGTTTATTTCTTCTCTTCTCAATAGCCGAAGACGTGTCGTAAAACGAGAGTTTCCTCAGGGTTACGTCGGTTTCGAACGGTAGATAGAATCGTTGGTGGAAATTCCGGATCGTTGCCAAATTTTCGGCACATCGCGCAACTGATCAGGTATCGCTCCACTCTCTCCCGAAAAAAGCGCGCTAAGAGCACACTGGAAGGGTGTTTGCGATATCTGTTAGACACGCTGATTAACATTTTTCGTCGCAACCAACCAACGTGTCACAAACTTTAGCAGGGAGCGAGCAGACTGCTGACGAGTCAGTCGTTCGACATCGTTCAGCGGTGGAGAAATGTCTCGCGAGACGGCACAGGGCACTCTTGCCGCCTAAATCTCACGCCACGCAATTTTAAACGATCCGATTCGTCGAATTTACCTCGCTAGCCAATAATGACAACACACGCGATTGTGTTAGAGAATGTGGGCTCATTCCTTTCACGAGCAATCTTTTCAGCTCTGCACAGTACAAGTTCATCTTCTGTAAAGCGTTCGCAAAGCGAATCGTCGACCAGTCGAGACAACGTTGTACGCTAGTCGAACGCTCAGGACAACAGTAGCAGCATTCGAAACCACTTGCTCCACTATTTTGGAACCGTTACCCAAGATTAATTTGACGGGTAACAGTCACGATCGAGAGTTCAACATTCGAAGCGCGACGAACGTGACACAGAGTGAATATGCTAGAAGGGAACAAGCACACGCTACAACTGGGCGTGAAGTGATTCTACGTGAAAAATAGATGGAAAATGCAGAATGCATTTGTGGCAATGGATGTTTCGTGTAAATGGTTATAACAAGTTAGAGTACGTTAGAGCTTCGAGCGTGACCGAGGGATGTTTGGGCCAGAGCGATAGAAATGTGAAAGAAGAGTGTTTAGAGCAGAATGCTTGAAATTATAGTGTGTGACCACTCAAGGATAAATGCTACCTAAGAATGTTTGAAACGAGTGAAAAAAATTGAATAATAGAGCGAGAGAGAGAGTGATAGCCAACGTAATCTCAAGCCTTACAATTAGTCACCTTGATTTTTCACTCATTCCTTCTTTTTCTCAACTTTCCCGCGTATTGCTCATAACAACAAACCAGCCTAAACACTGTACCCTTACAATTAGTCACCAACCCCTTCAATTTTATACCGTAAGTTGTATGTAGGAAGCTGATTACCATTTTAAGTCAGCCCCTGTGCAACCAGCAAACCTCTATTCAATATTAAAATTCTATCTTTTGTAAATCGTGCCCCAACCTAAACGGTGTACCTGTGGGACAAAATAAAACTTGCATCAGTGAACCTCTAAAGAATGTTGAAACCACGTGAGAATGTTGAAGTGTTCACGTTCAGTCCTTCACAGAACAGTCTGTAGCGAGAGTCGAACGTGAGTGTAGCTAATCGTCCAATGTTCTGGATGGCAACAGCATTAGGGGACAGATGGGATGAAAGGGACACTTATTTGTTTCGAACACGATATAAAAAAATCTAATTGATAACATTGGGCTGTGCTATTAAATCTCTCTCTGTATTTACCTGCCTTATTTTTCGCTCTTTAAAAAAGTGTATTTTGTCTCTTTTGTAGATTGAGTGTATTGAATGGGATATTTGTGAATGGGACAGTGTAATAAAACGGGATAATATTAATATTATTTCCTTAATTATTACTTTTTCAGGTACCAAAATCTGCATCGACTTAAATGCCATGCTGCTGCCAAAATATTTGTAACAAAATCTATATTAAACTTACATTCCTAGATAATATTAATACTATTTCCTTAATTACTATTTTTTCAGATACGAAAATGTGTATCAGCATAAGTACTATGTTACTGCGAAAATATGTACAACAAAATTGATATTAAACTTACATACCTATTTAAAAAACAAAAATAATCCTGAAACTGACCCTTTGAAGACGATGGATTCATACATGCGTTCACAAAACACTATGAACGCAACTAATAAACTAATAATAATAAGACTAACGATTTGACGGCAACAATCCACCAGACAGAGGCTTTGTTGCGAAACAACGAGGTCGCAACAGTGCTCGAAGGGATTAGCAATCATCACATTGCTAAAGTACGTGCATTCTTTACCATTTTAAGACTGACTGTAGCACATGCTGCATCGATCAATCTTGCTGCCTTAAATTCTCCGATCTGGCCAATATTTGCTCTTACATTGTGTTTTTCAGGGTATGAAAATCTCACTGTCTCACGTTAGATACGCGAGCTGTCCTCCAAATAAATCGTGCAAGATGCTGCTAGCAATAAGAATAATAAAGAATGTATCATGTGTATATCTTTAAAACGGTTAGAGAAAGAAGAAAACGATATCGTTGAATAACAGTTGTTGGACCTGATTGTTGATAAGTTAGAAAATCATCGGACAGTGTGAGGAGCACAGATACTTCAGCTGTGTCGAGAGAATGTGTGTACGTCGATGACTGGGATAACGAATGAAGACTTACCCCGAAGGCTTAGCGGATAGTTGATTTATTTGGTACAATAATCGCCGCTCGTACGTTACTCTGTGTGGTTAAGATTTGTTGTATGTATAAGGGGAGAACGATAAACAGCGGTCGTTATTTTAACAGGAATAACAATTATTC
>NW_017100150.1:872531-876845 GCF_001263275.1 Habropoda laboriosa
ACTGTCGAATAATTTTTTTTTTTTAGCATCTTAACAATTTTGTAATGACTTTTGTCAGTGAAATAATTTTATATTGAACTGGTAACGACAAAGAGGCTTGCTTCGCATTCAGTAAGTAGATTTTATTAGATTTCAGTAGAATTAGGTGGAGTTTAATAGAATTCGGTAGGTTCCCGTAGGTTTCAAGATTTCGATAGATATTACATCAACAGAATAGATTTTAATAGAATTCAGCAGATTTCGATAGATTTTAGTAAAATTTAGTAGATTTCAGTAGAGTTTAATAGAATTCGGTAGATTTCAAGATTCCAATAGACATTAATTCAACAGAATGCAGTAGCTTTTAATAAAATTCAGCAGACTTCAGTAGATTTTAGTAAAATTTAGTAGATTTCAGTAAAGTTTCATAGAATTCGGTCGATTTCCACAGGTTTCAAGATTTCGATCGATATTAATTCAACAGAATACAGTAGATTTCTCCAGCTCTCGGTAGATTTTAGTAAAATTTAGTAGATATCAATAGATTTCAGTAGAATTGCGATATATTTCAGTATGCTTCACATTCGGTAAGTGCTCTAATACTTATGAACGGGAGTGTATGCTTCGATATATCATTTTCAGAAGCAAAAGCAACAGTGAACTACGTTGCTCTGGTCCGTATCATAAAATACGCTCCGGCACTGGGAAATGCCCTCTTACATATTATTGATCTTTCCTATATTTGGTTAAATTAACTTGTCGTTGGGTGAAATTGAACTTTGACGCGATGAAATTTGTCTTTTCCTATACTAGCACAATGTAAAGACAGTGGAAGTAATAGTGATACAACATAGAAATCAATTATTAATCGATAAATTGGACATTTTCTGGGGACAGGAAGGGGAGGATAAAGTACAATCTGGCAAAACAATGAATATCAAAATTAATCACTGTCAAAGAACATACACTGGGAAGCATAACTATAACACTAGTGACATTTTTAAAACTTTCGAACATTGAAGGAATAATTCGACGAAGCCAATTGTCGAAAAGCATCGAATTTGTCTGTATATATTACCATTTATAATAAATAATTTAAAATCGGTGAAAACCTATAGCACCACCTTCTTGCTATATACACTACCGGCCAAAAGTTTCGAATCACCTCCCACTTTTCATCAATAATAAATCTGCTGCTAATTTTTTATAGATTTGAAGTTTATCTCAAATCTACATTTTTCAATTGATCTCGTATCAGTTGATTCGAATGATAAAAAATTCTCAGAGTCGCTGACTTTTTTCTGGAAATTTTTGTGTAAATTGCAATGCTCGGTGATTCCAAACTTTTAGCCGGTAGTGTATTTCTTTTATTATTATGTTTAGTTTTCACTAAAATTTACTAAACATTTAATATTAATAATTTAACATCAATATTTGATATTATTATTGAACATTTAAATAACGTTTAATGTTATTTTCGCACTTTTTCATTATATTAATACTTAGAAGCCGTTACTTAAAACACTAAAATTCTTGAAAATTGTAGTTACGCTCCGTGATTTACATATGCATGTGTAATTTATTTACAGTTCCTTTGCAAAGAACATTTGCATTAAGATCGCAAGTTAATCAGATTTTATGATTTAAATCGGTTTCACGAAACATTCTTATGATTTAAACGTAAAGGAACATTGCAAATCAGCGAACGCGATTATAAAAGAATTTATTCGTATTTATTAATACATCGCATCTTCATACGACGAAAGGAAAGGCGATTGCAAAAGAACGATAAGTTACTTTATATTTATCAATTTACCGCACGTTCATGGAATGAAAATACCAATATTTGCTGAATTTATAATGGACCTACTCGTTCTAGTTAAATAACATTCTAATAATCTCATCCAGCCTTTGCGTACAGAAATATCATAACATTAAATACAACAAAAATATAACACTAAATGAGAAAGGGTTAAGAAAAACAATTTCGCCCATAATCTTTGCCGATTAGTTAGCATTATGCATGAGCACGTTTTCCATAAAGTTGTTTTGAAAATAATTTACATTAGCAATTTACACCGAACACAAACAATGTAATACATCAATTCTGTTCTCCTTAATTAATACGATTTAAATTTTGTTTTTGTATTCAACGGTATCATCACCACACACTTATTAGGTTCTTCGGAAATAAATTGCGGTTTCTGTACGTGAGATTTAAAGACGCGTAGTTTTGCTTAAAATGAATTTATTTAATCGAAATAATTTCCATTAAATTCTATACACTTTTTCCAACGTTTTGCAAGAGTTCCTATTCCATTACGATAAAAATCAGGAGTTCTAGAATTAATAAATTCCACGAAGGTATTTACAGCATCCTCTTTATTGCCGAAGATTTTTTCTCGCAAAAAGTAATTTAAATGTTTAAAAAAATGGCAATCTGTAGGGGATAAGTCGGGGGAATAAGGAGGGTGTTTTAATGTTTCATAACCCAATTCGTGTATCTTCCGAATCGTGAATTGTGATACGTGCGGGCGAGCGTTATCGCGTAGGAGTATTGGTCCCTTACGATTTACCAAACTTACTTGTTTAACAAATAACTTTTTATGCATACATGATTGATATTGCGGGCAGTCTCCGCGGCTTTACGTCCTAATTTAAATTCATATAAAAATATGGTACGAATTTGCTGCTTGTCCATTCTTACGTTTTTCAGTTATACTCAGAACAAATGAAGGTAAAAAAAAAAGTGTATTGCTTATATGATACAGCGACGTCTACGCGTTCAAATGGTATATTAATTAATAAACATAAATTTAAAATATATAGTATAGAAAAGCCCTAAATATGACATAACAGAAAACCGCAATTTACTTCCGGACAACCTAATACGTATTTATACTAACCAAATAATACTGAACCAATAGTTCAGAACTCAATTGTATATAACTGTACTTAGATTCGAATTAACGCTTTTGCAATACGTTGTCAAAAGTGTATCGAGCATTATGAAAATTTTTTTCAGTAAAAGTGTTTAATTTTAACGGAGTTATATTTGTTTCAAAATAAACGCCTTAAAGCCGCGGGAATTTTCAGGACGACATAGTAGAGAGCAAAAAGATGAAAACCTATAAAATTCAGAATCGAAGTGTAGAACCATCTCTATGTCATACACCTTGTACAAATGCTAGCAGAGTACATCGAATGATGTTAAATTCCATTTGTCACGTTTTTACATTCAGTGCTCCGTAGTTCTATTATTTGCTATGTACGTAACAAATTCCTTTCGACCTTTCGATTCTGGGTACACGTACACTTTGGTATTTTATGATATACGGTGTTCAATTTTGATACGATGTCTGGAATTACGTAGATGTAGCAACTGTTTGGGTTGCCTAAACTTATTCTTTACCTGTGCTTGTGATTATGAAAGAAGCCTAAGTCAGAAAATTTAGAATTTTCCCTATGGGTTATTAAAAAATATTTCACAAAATACAGTATATTCTCCACAAGTGTCAGACCGCAAGGAAGCTAAACCTGACACTCGTAGAGTCAGGGACTACGTTTTCGAGCCTCGCGCCCGCCTTTGTAGTTTGCCGAACGTAGACAAGAACAGCGAATAAAAGATAAGCATGAAACAGTGTCGAGGCAACCAAGAGATTTAAATATAAACTTTTTTAATTTTACGTTTTTTTATCCCGAAATTTTTCTCAACATATTGATGAGATTTTTCTGACGAAAAAGGCATAAAACACGACATAATTTGAACAAATTTACTTATTAACACGTTCACTGTCACGCCAGATTTACAGGTTGCTGTCAGACGGCCACACGAAAATACATTTTAAGCATAGGATTATAGTATTATGCTTTATAATTTTTTTTTTTTTCAATTGAAAACAATGTCTAGCTAGCAATGACGTTCAAAATTTTTAGTTGAAAACATTTATTTTATTTTAATTATTCTAAACATTTGAGGCAGTCCAGTCACTGATGACCACCATGGTCATATCGAGGAAACAATATAATGTTAATACTTATTGAGTGATTAATTTATTTCAATACGCGATGCACTGACTCTAGTATTTACTAAAATTCAAAAACTCTCGTATGAATTCCGAAAATAGATTATTAATTACGGTAAACTACTGAGACGGTTTAATTTAGGATAGGCATAGTGCACTCGTTCCAAATCAGCTCACAATATACAATAATAAATCAACTAACTACATAACATCCAATTCATACAAATTCCTTGGACGGTAAATTATTAGTAAACAAAATTCAATATCAGAGAAAATATATGAAAAATTTCAAATTAATTTCAATTGCTGG
>NW_017100150.1:878198-886207 GCF_001263275.1 Habropoda laboriosa
CAGAACCTTCAGGTCAAAATACGCCGCGAAGTGTCTAGGGCCCAGTATAAAGGGTGAATAAGTTCGCGGGACATCGGAGGGTCCTTATATACCTGCGGTACCCTCTCCCCAAAGTCATTAGCAAAATCGTCCGTTAGGTCAGGCGGGAAATTTTCGCGGGAGATTTTCGCGGGAGATTTCCGATATCGTAACACGGTATAATTTATCAATTTTCACAATTTTGTTATAAATTTATACTTCCGACAATTTGTTATAACATTGCATATAACAATTTATACGTTTTTACAATATTCTTCAATGGAAACATAGGTTTTAGCGTTCTCGTTACTTACTCGTGGTTAAATTAATTTCGTAGGGATTAAAAATCAGGTTGACCTGTGGTCGTAGATTAAAAATAGTGATAGTACAGCTAAAATTATCGTGTTAAATAATTCTTTTCCTACGAATCAAAAATGTATTCAACGTTTGTTTGTTATAATATCGTGAAATGAATTATATTACACATTTTCTCTATTCACACTGAATTTAAAGATTATAACGATTAAAAATCAAGTTGACCTGTGGTCATTTATCAAGAATAATCATAATAAAGCTGAAATTATTGTGTTAAATAATTTTTTTAATACGAATTAGGAATTTATTCAACGTTTGCTTGTTACTACTTGTTACAGTATACTGTCTCGCAATGTAAATTTAAGTAAATTAGGTTGAACTGCACAGAAAATGCACAGAACTGCACAAATAATTTATTTCATGGTATTGTAACAAGCAAACGTTGAATACATTTTTCATTCGTGTAAGAAGAATTATTTAACACGATAAATTTAGCTGTACTATGGTTATTTTTAATCTACGACCACAGGTCAACCTGATTTTTAATCCCTACGAAATTAATTTAACCACGAGTAAGTAACGAGAACGCTAAAACCTATGTTTCCATTGAAGAATATTGTAAAAACGTATAAATTGTTATATGCAATGTTATAACAAATTGTCGGAAGTATAAATTTTTAATAAAATTGTGAAAATTGATAAATTATACCGTGTTACGATATCGGAAATCTCCCGCGAAAATCTCCCGCGAAAATTTCCCGCCTGACCTAACCGACGATTTTGCTAATGACTTTGGGGAGAGGGTACCGCAGGTATATAAGGACCCGCCGATGTCCCGCGAAATCATTTACCCTTTATACTGGGCCCTAGACACTTCGCGGCGTATTTTGACCTGAAGGTTCTGAGATGTGAATAGAGTGGTCGGGGGCTACTAGCTAGTCTATGTCCACCCTGTACACACTCAGCCTTCTTGTAACACTTGTATACATTAGAATCAATTAGAATTTCTATTACTAATTATTAAACAAATTTTAACAATTACCGGCACTCGCTAGGCACGTAATATCAGACTTTAAATACTCGACTTCGAACTTCGGTTTAGTCATAATTCTATTAATGTTATAATAACGTATAATTTATTAATTTTCACAATTTTATTATTAATTTATACTTCCAAAAATTTGTTAAAACATTACATATTATTATTTATACATTTTTGCAAGTTTCTTTGACAAATAAGTACGTTTCAACGATCTTATTACTTTCTCGTTGTGAAATCAAGTTCGGAGGATTAAAAATCAGGTTGACCCTTGGTCGTAAATTTAAAATAGCCATAGTGAAGGTGAAATTATTATTTTAAATAAATGTTTCTATACGAATTAAGAATCTATTCAACGTTTGTTTGTTGCAATACCGTGAAATAAATTGTATTATATATTTTCTCAGTTTAGACTGAATTTAAAGTTCGTAAGGATTAGAAATCAGGTTGACCTGTGGTCGTAGATTAAAAATAGCCATAGTGAAGGTAAAATTATTACGTTAAATAATTGTTTTTATACGAATTAAATATTTATTCAACGTTTATTTGTTGCAATACCGTGAAATAAATTGTATTATATATTTTTTCTGTTTACACTAAATTTAAAGTTCTGTTTACATGTTATAACAATTAGAATGTAGACGTTTTGCCGTTTCACGGTTTTTCCTCTGTTAATTATGTGTTTATAAATCATTTCAAACTAAAGCAGCACCATGCCCACCCTTAATTAAACCGTCTCAGTAGTTTACCGTAATTAATAATCTATTTTCGGAATTTATACGAGAATTTTTGAATTTTAGTAAATACTGGAGTCAGTGCATCGCGTATTGAAATAATAGCTTCATCCCTAGTTCGTTTATTATTGAATATTTTTACGCCTTTAACTTATGCTTCTCCCCAATTCTCGTCGCATATTTTATTCTAATTTTCTTATATTCTAGAATCGAAAAAGATATGAATTCGCGTTTTTTCCTTTGATTCTTTCAATTGTTCAAATGCATTACGCATTATTGCAATAATTTCTATCGTTATATTTAATTCTAATTGTTTAGCAGCTTTTCTGCTGCTATCGACCCTACAATTTACTGTCACTTGTGGAACCGACCCTACATTTTTTTTTTTACGTGGAGGTAGGCCGACTCTATGTGATAAACAATTGGCAACCAAACGGTGGCTCTCCCTCTACATTCGACGGATAATGTGATCAGGTATTTAATGTAATTTTTTAGCAATTTGTTTTTGTAATTCATCCAAAGCGATATATTATGAAATTAAATTAATCACTCAATAAGTATTAACATTAGATTGTTTCCTCGATATGGCCATGGTGGTCATCAGTGACTGGAGTGCCTCAAATGTTTAGAATAATTAAAATAAAATAAATGTTGTCAACTAAAAATTTTGAACATCATAGGACATTATTTTCAACTGAAAGAAAAAATTATAAAGCATAATACTATAATCCCATGCTTAAAATGTATTTTCTTGTGGCTGCCTGACAGCAACCTGTAAATCTGGCGCGACAGTGAACGTGTTAATAAGTAAATGTTGTTCAAATTATATCGTGTTTGATATCATTTTCATCAGAAAAATCCCACCAACATGTTAAAAAAAATTCCAGATGAAAAATAGGAAAATTGAAGAAATTATATTTTTCTATTATGATTTGTCGAGCTGTGAAATCTCGTAAAGGAAACCGACTGGTGTAGCGTTACACGTTTGACTGACTGCGAGCGAGATAACATGGGCGCAGCAATGACGCAGACCTAGGCGTAGGACCATCTATACTGTCACTTGTAGAATCCAAACTTACTGACTTTTGCAGAGAATTTACTGTACTTGCTTCTACGATATAACTGTTTTCTATGAAAAGATCGACACAATACAAAATAACGACAATACGACAATTTTCACTAGAATTAATTTCTTTGATTGTTACACGCCACAAACGCCGGTGAATATATGTTCCTAATTCGACCCTTCGATTCGTTCTTCTCTGCAAAATTCGTTGTTCTCTTCGTTTCCAGTTCGCGGTTTCCTTTCAAAGGGGTTGAATATCGGTTTTTTCGAAGGCCTGAATTTTGGTAGGAGGCCACGACTACCAATGAAAATTAGGGACAATGCTCGACATGAACTTGCCACCTTTATAGAGAGAGAAATTGTTTAGGGAAAAAGTTCGTGTAACGGTACCAGTCATTTGCAGTGATGTAACTCGTGTCTGCGCGGGATTATTATGGGGTAAAAGTCATAGCGGTGTAAGTCACAATTTCCTTATTCCGAGAAACAAAATAAAATAAATTCCACAGCATCAAATTTGGTACTGCATCGTATTCAATGTTACCAGAAAGCTTGTCCCAATTATAACTTACTTCATTTGTCTTCTTAACCCTAGAGCGGTCTTCGGGTCTTTTTTGACCCACCGCCTTTTTATATTTTTAGTCATTTTTGTTGTTATCAAGTTTACGTTCCTTAACATTATTTTAAACGTTTATCGTCTAGGTTCATATGTCGCGTTGGAAACAAAAATTATTACACTAAGGTCTTAGGTCCTTTTTCACCCAAAAGTCTTAAGTGTACAGTCAAAACGAAGAACGCAGTACGGTTAATACTTTGGCATGTGTAAGTCGCATTTCAGCACTTAGGTCAAAATTTTCGGAAGTGTGACTTACACCGCTATGACTTTAATCCCCTCATACGTCAATTGTCATTGAGATGCAGAAAGAAACTTCTAATTCACCTCCTTTACCCTACTGGCGACAAAGGGAAATTAACCCTTTCGTTGCTATTGGCGCCTATAGGCGTTTTGAAAATTTGTTTGCGCTGTATGTTGCAACCTTGTAGTACACTTCCATCTTAATTTAATATTTCATTTGATCCTTTACACACACCCGAATATGCGTGCAAGCTGAATATTTGAATGTTATGAATTTGTAATAAACCAAATTTTAAGACAAATAATTTTGTTGTAGAATTTTCAAATGTTACGGCTGAAACAACAAATTTTATACCCGTGGTTAAAAATTTACAGTCCGCCACACACGTTACGTATTAACATTCGTCGCAGTGAAAGAGAAATTAACGAAAGAAATATCAAAACGCGTGTTGAAAAGCTTAATCTCAAAAATAGCAAAGAAAGTATTGTATATCTGTGTGGTAAACCTGATCTAAACTCAATTATTCTCAACACATTGTGTGGCCCGATTAATCTGTGCTATTAGCTTAATAAAATCACCGTATAAGAATTTTTAAATCTGTACAATTCAGTCTTACAAATCTCATATTGCAAAAAATTAAATTCTAATCTTTAACCGTTTATATTCAGCAATTATATTATTACGTAGAGTGTTACGCGAATCATAGTATACTTAAAAAGTGAAAAAGTCTGTATAAAAAAGCAAATTGAGGATATAGAGCAACTTTTTTTAGTCGTTTTCGTGAAAATTCAACGTGAGTATCTGCTAAGTGTTCCATATATATTTTTATCGCACGAAATTTCGTTTCCAGAAAATTGAATTTAAAAACTGGCTAAATATACGTGCACTTGACTATCTATCGATTGCACGAATCGCTTCAGATTACACTCGATCTGAGTCCACTTACCTTTTATTTGCGAGGACATTTGAAAGAAATAGCTTATACAGAACCTGTACATCTGTTAAAACAAAATTTCGTGTACATTAACAGTTTGTTCAATGATCCAAGTATCAATTAATAAGATTGTCAATAAATACACTATCAATAATTATCACGTCATTATCAACGAATATAGAAGTGAATCGCACAACAGAAAAATAGTAAGGAGCACGCGTATACCGGGTGGGTTTTTTAAATACAAATTTCTCAAAGGTTAAGCTCATTATGAAAAAGAAAACCTAGTTCTATATTTTCGGCTTGCTTTTACCAAAACATAGAATCACCCCTTGCCTGACATTGCTGTTCCAACATCCTGCGTGTATACAAGCTGGTCCACATATCTTTGTTGTGTACCGTGCTCTTCTCTCGTGCAGAAAGCGTCACGGTCTTTTTTCACCCCAATGTTAGAATTGGGTGAAATGGTTGTAGAGAGTATATAGGTTAGGTTACGAATCGAGAGTGCCGAGTTGTTTTATGTTGACTGAGTTTTATTTTCGGGCAGGTTTTCTGCTTTGAGTTAGATTTTCGACTGATTTCTTTGCAAGTGGTACCGTCGCTTGTGTAAATTTTTTGGAAATTTGGAGGTCGCAGCAATGCCCAATCAACGATCGTTATTCAGTTTGAGGCACGACCATCTTTATCCATAAAATATCTGCGCTGGTTTTCAGAGTAAGACGAAATGTCTCAGATGGGATTATTCAGCCCCAAAAGGGGATGCGTTGTGATTGATAGAACATCTCCGAGGTCATTCTTCTTCGAGATTTTAAGGTGATCAATGTTTTCTGTGTAATATGGCCTACTCTTTTTTTAACGGATTATTGAATATTACGTAATATCTCCTCAGTGAAAAAAGTCTCCTTTACTTAGAGTTGTATAATTTTAACAGAGAATGTAGTAAATAATATTTACGTTATTTTATTTAGAAACTTGGCATTTACTACTAGCACAAAGAAAGATAATTTACAGTCATTTGTTGATGAAATTTGTACACGAGGGAAAAAATATATTTATGTAAAACAAGAGATCTTGAAAAAAGAGAAAAAGTGGAATTTACAAAAAAATTTTTACCATTTAAATTAGGTACAAAATTTTCTCGTATCACCATAACTAGAGAAGATAATTAGGTGACCTATTTTACGTGGCCCACCCTGTGTAATAGATAAATTTTGTTTTTTTTTTATTTCTAAAAGTAAAAATGATAAATTTCTATAATTATTATATACGTAGTGTATGCAAAAGTAGAGTTAAGTTAAAAATAGGGTACAATTTAAAAAAAGATACAGTAGCACTTTTCAGATGCATCTTTTAATTTTACCTTACCACACTTTTTCTATTTCTAACCCTTTTAAGGGGGTATTCTAGTCTAGAGTGTCATTTTTTAGTCCTACTTAGGGATTTTTTGTAAGGAAAGTATAAGTTTCTCAGTATCGGCATTTTGCATACATATTTATTCATGTTTTAAGAAAGTTCACAATTTTTTCCAAGTGAAAATAATCAAAACTGTAGGAATTATATATCATTCAGTGCGGTTCCTTTAAAATGAAGTGTCCTACAGGCTGACACGATTCCGCCTATTCTGTTTATCCGAAATGAAAAAACCAAAAGGATTCTTGATTAGTACGATTGCGACTATGGTATGAACCAGAATGAAAAAAATAGTGAAAATTTAAAAAATGGCGGCACTTTGAATTTTGAATACCGATTTCTTCGACTTTTCTTCGTCTTTCAGAGGCTCTAAAAATCAGAAAAATACATATTTTGGCATAATTCTGGGTCAGACGATAACGACACATCCACTGAAGGTGCATGTAAAATTTGGAGTCAATCGGACAACTAGAGCTTGAGATCTCATGTCAGCCATTTAGAAAAACGCGTTTAAAGTTTCTCATACCAGTTACACGAGAATGGTATACTTATGACTACGGGCTACATGTCGTCTTCTTTAACCATCTATAACTTCGTCAATTTTACAAATTCAGAAAAATTCTTCCACAGTTATACTTCTGCAAATGTCTACTTTCAGAAAATGTAAAACAAAGAAATCGATTTTTTTCAAAAGTCTAGACTAGAATACCCCCTTAAAGCTTGTCCCAATTACATGGGACACTCTGTACAAATGCTGTCTCGAGGAAGCATTTTATAGTGTCATTTAAAAATGTAATACAAATTATTGCATTTGCCGAAACAATTTTGTCTCCGTGATGTAGACTTCGTTCAACTGTTTTCTCTATCATTTCACTTTGGAAAGAGTTATATTCCGCCCGAATTTCTAAAATCACCCTGTATATTCCACTTTCATACTTATCGACACTACACAATCTCCAGCGGAAGCCATAACATCCTACTACTGTCAATGTTGAAATAGAACGGGAACTATAGATTGCTGTGTCCACGTATTAACAACTTGTATGCACATAGCACTTGGGATTTCGATGCTAGATGGACCATGTTTCAATATCGGCGAAATTTTTAGATCACATTTCTCATGCTTAAAACCAACATTTGAGAATTCAGGTGAACGTGAAGATTATGATATTCGTATAAATTTTCTGCTCGGAATACAACAAAATCCACTGAAATGCTTGGTGGTTCTTTGTTGCTATAAATTTCAGTCTCATGGTGCAGTTAGGTATTATTGAAACCTGTATCTACATCGATCTATCGTGTATTTAAACCTATATTTATATTTAACATTTTAAGAAGTACAGGTTTCTCACGAAGAAAATTTTCTCTTCAAGTTTGCCCGCACATTTATTTCTTTTTAAATTTATTTATTTTAAGTCGCATCGACCAGTAAAGTTAAGTTATTAGCGACTCAGACTACATAACAGAATTCACAATTTGTGGAGAAGATTGGTATTTTTTATTATCTGATTAGTTTTCATCTGGTTGTTTACATTTTTCCGGATACATTCGTCGATGCAGGAATTCTTTGGTACAGGTGAGAATTCGTGTGCTACCACAGGTGTCACATGTTAGAAAACATTTATTATTATCGCAACTT
>NW_017100150.1:886250-893278 GCF_001263275.1 Habropoda laboriosa
ATGTTGCATAATGTTATTACCATGTTCAGTTTGCAATTATGAAACCGCGTCGATGCGATTTCATTCCGATTTCGGCGCACCGTGTCGATGTTAATATTATGTATATTCGAATGTTCAATACTCTAGATGTTATTGACATTATAAGTGCAGTTTGTATGATTATTGGCTAATTGTAGTACGTAATAGGAACTGTTGTTGCCACAGTCATAACTTGTGCTTCCGCTAGCTTGTTGCATTTTGGATGGATATCGAATGCCTACATGTCACCATTTGTCAGCTTTGCTACTGCTATTTGTATCGCCTTCGTTTGTACATTTGTCTCACCTACGCTTGCAATATATTCACAGTCCGTGTTTACAGATTTGAAATATTTCGTGGTCTATTTATTAACACCTAGAGAAGCATTTACGTTCTGTAGTAGACAAAAGTATTAACCCTTTGCGGTCACCAATATCCAGTCAGACTCGGCATAGGAAGTTTTCACATTTCATACAATGATAAATTATAATAAACCACTTTTTATGCATTAATATTGTACCGAAACTTAATATTTTTCAACTAATATCACGCTGAAATGTTGAAACAAAGGCAAACTACACGGTATTGCTCGACAGTGGCCAAACGACTAACTAGACTATTCTGACCGCAAAGGGTTAAGCAAGTTCGACTTTAAGCTGGGCAAAACAACGAAATTATCAGGTTGGTGCAAATCAAGTATTATGTTATACGATTAGATTTGCTCGACAAAGTTCGTATCACATATCAGGAAAAATATACAGGATGTTCATACTACTAGCTTCCAATGTTTTTCTCCTAAGAGTTTCCTCGCACATTTGTGAGAAAACTAGAAGAGGTCAAAGTTCGATTACTTTTCTTTCACAATACGACGATTCGAATGGATTGCTTTAATTTGCAATGACCGTATCGCGACTTTTTTTTTAAATTGATAACTATTTAAAAAAATTTATTTAAATTGTTTTCATATCGAGACAAGTTCAATGACCTGTGTCACATGCGTAACAGACGCCGCTTGGGTTGTTCGGCCGTACCGACGAGCCGAACAATACATCGGTATTCCCGATAGACCAGCGCGTCCTAAAAAGCGAGGTCCTAGCCGGCACGAAAATTATTTTACGACACCCAAAAACTCGACGCCTCTCACACCTGAACACCACCTGACCTAAGATCATAAACAGACCTCCAACAAGCAATACAACAAATTCGAACCAGACACACCCCAAACACACCGAAAAAACCAATCACCACACACTTCCACCACCTGCGACAGTTTTCGCACCACCAATCACAACACACACGTAGTTTATAAAATAGCGAACACATTTCGCGCTCTGTTCACGTTCATTCACAAATACATAGTTTTAATAGCAAACTGTTGTGCGTTAATAGTCTATCTTCCTGAGTCCCCAATCCCGAGTAGATTCCTCAAATGGTCTGACTCTAAAAGAGGGACAATTATCGGTTTCGCAACAAGCACATCGTAACACCTGCAATAAATTCATTTTCAAACTGAATTTCGTGAGAATGTTAGGACCTTACTTTTATTCAGGAGTTTCACTGTGTGTACTAAGAAATTCCAGAATAATTTTACAATGACTGTTTACGTTTACTTCACATCCAATAAGTGTTTACTCATGAATGGAAGTGTTTACGTTCGCTTTGAATAACTTCCTCTTCGAAGTCGAGCTGTTTTATACAATTGTAAACTACTGTTTGTAAGAGAAAAACGGACTATTCAGATCGAAAGTCCTCCCTTTTCATCGCAGGTAATTTTACAACATAAATTAAATTACTTCTTGATAGAAGTAGAAAGCTCGGTTTACGTTTGACATGGTTCAAACGGTTCCTCCTGTAGCAGCGATATACTCTTATTCCACTTACATAAGTACATACATCTCGAGTAGCCGGAGGGTGGTAAAATCTTCCTCGTTGTCCTCGACCTCGTTTTCCGGATGTCATGAGTCTCGACGGAGTGCAACGTCGTCAACGTCATAAGCCACGATACCACCCCCTTTGATACTCTTTCTTTCTGTCTTACGTTTCTCTCTCTCTCTCTCTTCCTTTTATTTATTTACGTACGGATCTCTTGTTCTGTTTCACATATTCTACTTATTACTCTCATCTTCCTTTCACCTCTTCAAGTATTTTCTTCGTAATTCCTTCCGCATTCTCCCTCCTTTCATCTCCCTCGAATGTCTCTACCCTTGCGTAATTCTTTCGCGACTCCCGCTTTATCTTTCCCGCCCTGCTCTCCCGTTTCCTTATTCTATCGTACATGTTCACGTATTCCTTATCACACTTTCGTCCATTTTATTACTCTATATGTATATACACGTATTCTTCCCTAAAGATCGTACGCTCCCTGTGTTTCCTTCTCTTCCAGCCACCCTCGCCCTCCCTCCGCCCTCGCTCATTCTCCTTCCATCCATCTCCATCGAATAATTAAGGCCGTTGGCCGCGAGGTCGACGAGCAAACCGCTTCGACGTCACAGCTCCCCTCTTTCCTTACCGCTTTTATTCTCCTCTTCCGCAGCTGGGGTGAGATTAATCTTAATTTTCGTCGAGCTATAATCTTTAATTAAATCGCCATTGATCCATGACTGCCAGACCCTACCAATCAGGTGGCCTTACAGAAATAGGAAAAGAAAAAAATAAAGCGAACTATAAAAAGGAGAATGGAGGTAACGGTGGGAGGATGGCCTGTGTGTAGTGTGCGCGTGTGTGTGCGAGCGCGCGGTCGAATACAAAGGGGAATCAATTTCGCGGCTTAAATAACGGGATCGAATTATCAATATACGCGTATAAATAACGAGCGGCGCGGAAAGGAACCTTGTGAAATCTTGATTGTTGCTTCGGATACGTGAACGTTCTTATCTACTACATACTTTGATCGTTTCAAATTACACCGTCAAGAAAATGATTCCTTGTACATGGGTGAATTGTGGATCGTGGAATCCTTTTTAAACGGACACTGATAACCAGTTTCGAGCCTCAATAGGCACTAGAGAAAACAATTTTTGGTGATTAATAAAGTAGCAAATATTATTTTCGAAGGTGATTGAAGCGCGTCGTTTCGTTTCACTGATAATCTACGTTGACAGTATTTTGCAAAGTCGAGAACTTTTAGTAGCTAAAACGGAGATACTGAAGCACAAACTTAACACATTCTGCATGGTGCACCTTTCGTTATTAGTGGACCGATCAAAATTTTTTTGTCACAAATGATACGATTTCGAAGGACCTTCAAGGCGAAGACCTTAGATTTCTTGTCTCTTTTGAAAATAAGTATTCAAGGCCACGTTTCATTTTTTACAACCCTATCGTTTCTTTTTTTCGTTTGCCTATTGCAGGCATCGAGACGAATTCAACGACCACAATATAATACATTCGTTTACATATCAAATTTATACGCAAAAGTATTAAACGCAAACATTAAAAAAAGGGGCACAGAAAAAATGCAATGTCGCTACCTTGGAGATCCTTTGAAACCGTATCCTCTATGACCAAAGAAATTTCGAGCTGGTAATGAAAATAATTGAAGTGGACCACCCTGTACATCGTACTGTACACTAATGCTACATGTCAGCGCACTGTCTAGCCCTGTGTTTTATAATATTGGAAAAACAGAACGGAACGATAACAAAAAAAAAAAAAAAAAAAAAAAAAAAACCCGTTTTAGTTTCTACAGAGTACCTACACACCGCGTGGGACAAAAACTTTGTCCACCCGAAGAATTTTCTCCAGATAATTGTAAAAATATATGGCCTCTGTAAAGCTTGTTTTACCCGATGACGAGAATATGTTTCTGAAATTATACAGGGTGGGGCGAAAACTTTGCCCGCTCGAAATATTTCCGTAATTTGTATCTAACGATATAGAGAAATGTTGTACGCAAAACTTGCATGATACGGAGGGAAACGTAACGTGAGGTAAATTCTTTTTACATAGGTGGAGGAGTTGAGGAGATTTCAGGGTCATCTATATTCTTTCAAATGGTGCGCTACATTTGTTTTTATCGCTGTGTGACATCTGCTGTTTTGGCGATTTCAGCATGCCATCGGCAAAGGTCGTTGAACGTCAGATGTGGTGGTTGAAAGAATTTTATTATCCAATAGGACAACGAGGTTGAACACATTTTTAAGTTATGTTAACGATATTCAGAATCATAACAACGTGAAGGAGTGAGGCACTTGGAAAGTGCAATGGCCGCCGCAGTTTGCACTGCTCTGCAATGGTAACGATGAAATATATTTAAAAAACATTTTTCAATACTGATTCTAACTAATTACAAAAAAACTTTAATGCAAATCAATATCAAATATGCATATTGTAATGCAAAAAAAAAATCTATCTGCATAAAGACGCTGCAGAAGGGAGAATATTTTCCTTTTCTAGCAAGAATATACCTATACGTGAATCATAAATAATACAAAACATAAATGAATTCTTATATACTTGTTAACCCTTTCGTTACTATTGGCGCCTATAGGCGTTTTGAAAATTCGCGAAAACTCACATCCACCTTAACTTAATACTAATTTCATCCCTCGCGCATTTCCACCTTACAAACTCTAACTGTTCAATTCTGACACGTCGTCGAGAATTGATTGAAAATGTAGCGACTGTGTGATTGCGTGAAGTTTTTGCTTCTACTTCTCAATTTGCTCTCCTGGTCTCGTTGACTCTTTGCCCCGTTCAGCCCTCGCATTTCCCCTTCCAAATGTCGCATTTGGGTCCCTTGACGGGGGTCAGTTTTGGGTGAGAGGCCAAGACTACCACTCAAGTTCGGGCCTTGGTCAACGCCCAACGCCAACCACTCACCCTCAAGGAGGGGCTGTTTTGCATGAAGTTCGCGTCACCTGGGCTTATGGGAAAAACCCAGGGTAACGGTACCGCTCGCTCGCGAGAATGTGCTATTGAGAAGCTCCAAATTCTCCGCTTTTATGAGAGGTTTGGAGCCCTCCTGGCAATAAGGAATAATTAACGAACGAAAACATTAAACGCGTATTCAAACCTTAATCTCAAAAATAGCAGAGAGTCGCGTATCGTAAACCTGGTCTAACTTAAGTATCCTTAACACTAACACTCACGTTACGCTTTAAAATCTGCCGTAGCGAAAGGGTTAATAGAACTCTTGTCTCTTTCTCAGACGTAGTACAAAAGTTCCTTTCTTTTCGCCCATGCGATGAAACAATTTTTCATATTACAATCACTCGAGTCAAAAATGTCATTTACGTAAATATGCCAATTACAGGCGTTGATTATATCCCCGATTAATTTCTAACTCTTTCAAGCGAACTGTTGTCTTATTCGTCGTCGTGTATACTACAGCGAAAAACAGAACAGAAAAACTTCACAGACGATCAAATATTTGTCCATTTTCAACTTTTCGTAATCGCGTTTCGCGAGAATCACGTTTCAAGTTAATTGTCCGTTTTACTTCTAAATCATTCACGTTGAATTAATTCAGCGTGTGAAACTTGCGTGTTATGTGCTACGGATTGAAAGCGCGTTCTGTTTAGCTTATAGCACCCCTATGCCATGCGTGTACCCTATGAGGCACGTCACCACTTCACTGAATAATTCTATTCAATAGTTTTATCCCCATCGCGTTTTTACTCCAATTTCTCGGACATACCGGGTGTTAGGTTTTCTGCAGAAACGGTTTATGGCACGATCGACCGGGAACGGTTATTTTTGAGTTGAGGATTTTCGTTTATTGCTTGCACGGGTCTAATTACATCCTGCGAGGGTCACCAGAATTGCCTTGCTAGATTTTTAGTAATTTGCGTCCCTCGCGCTCAATAGCCTACGAACATACCATAAACCACGAATATGTAACGGTCTAACGGTCCGCTTGCCGATTAGTCACCCGGAGGAAATTCCAGATTTTTGGGACCAAAATCCCTCTCATGGACGTCCGAGACGCGACGAAGGAGAGTGAGTCGTCGAGTAGTTGTTCAACCACCACGAACAAGGAGAACCAAGGAGCAACCAGCTCACATCACGCGATACCATAGATCAGTTTTTACAAGTCCCAATCATTTGGGTGGTCCTTCGAACCAGTATCTAGACGGCACAACATCGTGCAAACATTCACAAAACTCGAAAGTTCATCGCCACAACCACGGGCATTAACACCGGGTGTCCCGTAAACGGTGGCGCGAACGTGAAAAAGTGAATCGATAGTGTAGAAGGAAATTTGTTTCGTACAAGATTTAGCTGTCGAGAAAATCCTTTTTGCAGGTTCGTTCCATAACGTATACAACTGCTGTTCTACCATTTTACCGTTGATGATTTTTGTACGTATTAGTGTCTATGGACGTTGAATAACAAAACAGTCGTTTGCACCATTTTTCATTATGTTACAAATATTGTAACGATTTTGCGTACGTTTCTCTTATGGAACTTTGCTCCGCGAATTATAGAAACGTGAATGGATTTTAACGAATTTCTATTTCCCTAACTTTTTAAGTCGACTAGAAACAAATTTCAGTAAAATTATACATATAAGAGTATTTACGTGCAAGGAATTTTCTGAAAAATTGATTGCCCTGACCTAAGTTTTCAATTGATTTTTTCATGCAGAATCTCGTGAATCAGATTTTCATAGTTAACTGCTAGGCTATTTTTAAAACTAGCCCTATATTTTTCAACGTGTCTGAATAGGGAAATTAGAATTGGGTTAAGTCGAAGTTGAAACTCACATACTCGGTAACATTATAGAGTCAAATGTTATTTGTACTAAGCGACTTTATATACATACCGGGTGTCTCAGTTGTAACGAACATCTAAATTACTCCCATTGTTATTGAAGGTACAGAAGCATGAATAACAATTCACGTGAAAATTGATAAATATTTTGCTAGAAAAATTAATAATAAAGTTACAACTTTTAATATATCATTTAAACAAATGGACTTTTTAATACTTTGATACTTTTTTTTTCAATACTTTTTTTTAATACTTTTGAAGATATTAAACGTGTTTACTACCACGCCTTTGAGGGC
>NW_017100150.1:893341-901781 GCF_001263275.1 Habropoda laboriosa
TTTTTTGAAATCTATCGCATATCAAAATGTCATCAAAATCGGTGATTATTACTTCAAGATGTTTATATCACATTGATATTTTACTGTTTAAGAAATTATCCACGGTTAGAGATTATTTCCAAATGCAAGCAATCATGTTAATGCAACACTTACTTGCATTTCTGACGGAATAGTTATAATCATAAAATTAACGATGGAGACGGCGTTATTACACATACACACACAATACGTTATGTTTCACTACATAAGAAATAGTAAACTCTATAATGTACAAGGTAAGCGTATAAATCCTAATCATCTATGGCGGCACCTCCTATATTCGCTAGAGGAACTACTCGGCAAAACATCTTCCACGTAAATCCTCCCCTAACAATTCATTTCAATAAACACAACCTCTGACCTGAATGTAACTATCTCTTACGTCTAAAGCCAAGAGTCTCCTAAGCAGCTTCAACAAAAAGCTATTCATCTTTGATATTTCTTAATAATATTAACTTACCGAACAAATCACACGTTAAATATAACAAAAGCAAAAAGTGTCTCGCTGTAGTGAGCTAATCATTGTTAATACCATAAAGTATAAGTAGGATAACATGTTTGCAAATATGAGAAATACGTCTATTTTTTTAACAAAAAGTATATATAACTTAGTTCAGCAATAATATTGTCATTGCTATTAATTAGGCTACGATCATCCAACGTAATTTATTAACGAATTTTCAATGGATCAAAGCATGTGGATGTTTTAATAATTGAACTGTAAATTGTCTATAAATAAAAAGTTTACATTAACCCCTTGCTGTATAACACCGAGTTAGACTCGTGCCACAGATTTTGGTCCAGATCTGATAAAACCAGTCGTATCAGTAAGAAAAATTAATGTCAATTCCAATTTTCCATTTCGTTTATTAAACTGAAGATTGCAAAACTTCATTAATCCACAATACATTAGCTTATCTTACTTAATATTTTACTAAAACGGTAAACAGCTGACGCTTAGATGCACAGTCAGGAAAAGAAATCGTACGTCAAGGGGTGAAATTATAGGTGAATTATTTTGTTTCTCAATTTTTTCCAAAAATCAAACGATACCACTGTCATAATAAACGGTACAATTATTGCAGGAACCGACGACGGAAAAATATTGAGGGACCCAACGGAAATCGAACCCGGGACTTTCGGCTTAGCAAGTCGAGGCTTTGCTCGCCACGCCAACCACTCACTCCTTCTCTATTCTTCCTTCAAGGTTTCCTATTTGGGTATAGAGGCCCCCGATACTACACTCGGCCATCCTGAACTGATATTCGCCCTCGAATGTCCTCAGTGCAACACAACTCAACACCCCGCGGGTACACTCCTCCACACAGTGGCACACAGCCGAAACGACGAAATTTGGGAGACGTGCAACCCTCGAGATGTTTTCATCTCACAGCGCCTGGCTTCGTGCACCCGTAGATGCCTCCATCCCGGCTAAGCCCCCATTTATAGAAACCGACGACAGAAAAATATTGACGGACCCGACGGGAATCGAACCCGAGACCTTCGGCTTAGCAAGTCGAGACTTTGCTCGCCACGCCAATCACTCCCTCTCTGTTCTCCCTTCGAGGTTTCCTATTTGGGTATGGAGGCCCCCGATACTACACTCGGCCATCCTGAACTGACATTCGCCCTCGAATGAACTCAACAACTCAACACTTTCGGGTACCACTCCCCTCACACAGTGGTACTTTCAGCCGAAAATCCGTTTCTCAACTCTTTTTGGGAGAATTGCAACCCTCGACATGTTTTCATCGCACACCTCCTGGCTTCGTGCACCCGTAGATGCCTCCATCCCGGACGAGCCCCCATTTGTAGGAACCGACGACGGAAAAATATTGAGGGACCCAACGGGAATCGAACCCGGGACTTTCGGCTTAGCAAGTCGAGGCTTTGCGCGCCACGCCAACCACTCCCTCTCTATTCTCCGGTGCAGGTTTCCTATTTGGGTATGGAGGCCCCGATACTACATTATTGGTTAACGTTAAGGCATATATTGATTGTACTTTCATAGAACTCGACACATGTGCGTAAGAATACCTTTTTACATATAATTATTCTGTTAAATTTTCCATTTACATTGCTGGTATCTGTTGGTAACAGTAATTGGCAATAATCAATGTATATTATAGGTTATGTGCAAATATTTTAGGTAATTATTGTTTACGATTGTATGTATTAAATAAAATGCGATATTACCTATAAGGAGATAAAAGGAACGAAATTAAACAGCTTTGAGTAATTATAATTTGTCTCCACCGCTACACTGTAGTATTAATTAATGAAATAAAATTACTGCTTCACAGACGCACCGCCCTCTGGAAGCGTAATGCGAAATGTATTATAACATGAGCTATTATGACCTCGGCGTTTCATAATGGAAACGTTAATTCGATAAAAAAAATACGTAAATTTATTAGTCAAAGAAAATACACTTTTAAAAACCGCTCTCTTTTTTTCTCTGTCTACATTTATTCATAGAACCCGCGTTCTAGATCTTCATTTTAATCACTAGAAACAGTATACGGCCCGAAAAGATCAACTTAGAGATTTATTGATGAACTTAGAACCTACATTTATAGACACTCCGAAGTAGTTATATTATAACATCCAAGATACTAAAAGAGACGGATAGAAAGGTTTCTTACGAGACTCCAGTGAAATAAAAAACATAACCTTCGAAACTTCCAAATATTTGCACTAATACTAAAGCTACCTTTTATTGTATTTATTTATTTTGCATTTATTTCCTAGTAAAATTAGAAAATTAAGAAAAAGGACTATTAAAAGTACTACTTGAAAATTAAATACCAAAAAGACTGATTTCAGGGTATAGACAAAATGTTCTGTAATCAAAATTTCATTGTAATTAGCACAGCAGTACTTGCATAATATTGATTTGTCGACAGGTTGATGAAAGCAAAACGGGTAACGATGGAAGGAGGAAAATAGGAAATTGATGTACACTGGTGTTCATAAATATTAGGACACCTATCGTGTTTGTACAGAAAATATTATACGATTTAAATTTCATTCCTTCGACAAAGTTAGTATCATATATCAGCAAAAATATAGAGTCTTCATGCTATTAGTTCCCATAGTTCTTCTCGTAAATGGTAGATTTATGAGGAAAATAGAAGTGGACAAAATTTCATTATTATTTATACACAATACGATAGCTTGAATAGATTTTTTTTAATTCGCAATGGACAATACCACGAATTTTTTTTAAATTGATATTCCTTTTATATCACATGAAAGCGGTTGTCGAAACAAGTTCAACAACCTATATTAGAACCCTATTTTTATGACATCACCTAAAATGGAAATGGATATTTAGAAGTTTTATCGCATGTACTAAGAAATTCCAGAATCATTCTTTTCAGGATCTCAATAATTTCACAATGACTGTGCCATTTTGCTTCACATTCGATAAGTGTCTTAAGGGGGTATTCTAGTCTAAAGTGTCATTTTTTAGTCCTTCTTAGGGATTTTTTGTAAGGAAGGTATAAGTTTCTCAGTATCGACATTTTGCATACATATTTATTCATGTTTTAAGAAAGGTCACAATTTTTTTCAAGCGAAAATAATCAAAACTGTCGGAATTATATATTATTCAGTGCGGTCCCTTTAAAAAGAAGTGTCCTACTGGCTGACACGATTCCGCCCATTCTGCTTATCCGAAATGAAAAAACCAAAAAGATTCTTGATTAGTACGACTGTGACTATGGTGTGAACCAGAATGAAAAGAAAATAGTGAAAATTTATAAAATGGCGGGCACACCCACTGAAGGTGCATGTAAAATTTGGAGTCAATCGGACAACTAGAACTTGAGATATCATGTCAGCCATTTAGAAAAACATGTTTTCGAGAAAAACGCGTTTAAAGTTTCTCATACCAATTACACGAGAATGGTATACTTATGACTACGGGCTACATGTCGTCTTCTTTAACCATCTATAACTTCGTCAATTTTACGAATTAGGAAAAATCCTTCAACAGTTATACTTCTGCAAATGTCTACTTTCAGAAAATGTAAAAAAAAGAAATCGATTTTTTTCAAAAGTCTAGACTAGAATACCCCCTTAATACTCATGGACGGGAGAGTACAAAGTGTTGGAAGAAATGTCAAAACTGAACAAGCCATTTTGCGAGTAAGAACTGGAGGAATTAGAAAAGAAATTTCACCTTTCGATCAACGACGAGCTGGTACTAAAAGAGAACAGGACCTCTTAAAAATTAAATGTTCCTTTATTTAACCTTACTTCCTTTATTAAAAGATATTCCAATTAACAGAACTCGAACCATTTGACTGCAGTGAAGGAAAAAGGCAAGCGACGCGCAATAATTGATTAGCGTGTATAAAATTCTAGCATAAATTCTGCAATCCTTCCATAATCCAGCATCGCTGAAGAGAAGTACAATTACCAATACACCAGCATACTACCAACAGCATAGTAGAGTAACAGAAACGCATAATGTATCAGGTCTTCGCAAAAGCGTCCATCATTTGTAAATCAATCGCTCTGAAAGGCACTTAAATTTTCACAGTTGGTACTTATACCGAATGTATAATAGTATTCAATGTTCTATTGCGGTAAAAAAGAGATGCACATTCTTAAAAAAAAAAGATACGATGGGAACTTTTGCGTAGATCTAATATTTCGTCGAAAAGATAGAGGTCACCGACACACTCGCTAATCTCCGAGCGCTTGAAAAGTTGTTCGAAAAGTCTGAAAGAGGGATTTGAGGCCTAGAATCAGGGTCGACTGTTGAGCAGGTGCGAACACACGATCTCTGAGATGAAACAATATCTGGATGTAAAGGCGAGATCGCATTTCGCGTTTCTATCAGCGGCTTTGCACTTTGGGGCAAGAAACGGAAACACGAGGGCATAGTAAATCTAAGCACGGCAGGAAACTAACACCTAATCTAACATTCCAATCCAAAAGCTGCGGTTGTCTTTAGCGGCAGATACTGCAGGAAGGAATTGTAATTAAGCTTGATTCGACCGTGCTCGCGGCACTATGAAAATCTCATTCCCTGTATCCTGACTTACTCGATTAAGCTGTTACACCTAGTACGGCGATAAATCTTCAATTCATCGTCCCTTACTCCAGTCACGTTTCTAAATCTGTACTTGACGATTTACGCGTCTACAGGGATCTGGCTACAGTGATCTTGTTTCGCGAAAGTCTGCCAAAGATTACTCAGCTTTTTAACAATTTAGTAAGTAGATTCTTTTATGGTGATTGATTTTTGTAGTTTATATTACAAAAGTTCAAGCGACGCGAATATTCATTTCTAAGCTCACGTAATTTCTAGATTAGTACATACCGTGGGCACACGAAACCACGGGTACGCTATTGCTTTGAAGTACGTCGGATCGTTCGCTATTACTCTGTCCTACTTCGTCTCGATGTGTCCAGTTCGCTCTATATCATCCGGTTTGTACAGGTTCTTTCTATAAGGCGGGATTTTTTTATCTTTATAGAAAACACCTAACTTATTAAACAATTTTTGGTTCATTTATTATAAATTAAAGTTGAACATGTGGTAATTATACAGGGTGTCCTGTAACTCCTCGAATACATGGAAATGGGGGGTTGCTGGCGTGACTCTGAACAACTTACGGGACACCCTGTATATGAAAAAGAGTATCTGATAAGCGCCCACCACATGCGGTCATTCTTTCATTAATATTTTCCGATATTTTCGCATAATTGCATCCGCATAATTGTAATTTGCATATCAAACGAGAATTTTTGTTGTAAAATTGCACTATTTACGTACGTTATTCCGTTTCATGCGATTTCAAGAACAAAACAACATTCAGTTTGACAATTGGAAGATGTAACCTCAGAAAAAAATTCCGAGAGATCTTTCAGATGTGACCGTTTTGGCCAATAACAAAAATACACGTGCATACCTGTCTTTATGATTGTGTAAAGAAAGGTGGGCCTATTACACTAACCCAGTGCCGTTGAGCAGGCCTTCAGGAGGGCAAGGGCGCCCGCCGATGCCCGCGGGCAGAGCTAAGGGCAAACTCGAGGGCTAGTGATGTCACATATGTACATTAAAGCGGAGTGGGGGAGAAACATGCTTGTGTTAGGGGTATAGGTCTTTCTTGAGACCTAGAAGAAGGCTTGGCTTGGTGCCCGCAGATTTGTTTACGCCCGGGGAAGCCCAATACGCTGCCCGTACGGGCAATTACTGAACAGCACTGTTCTAACCAATCAGACCTGCATTTCTTCCACCGGTCAACTTTTGTCTGTCTCTGAAATTTTCAACAGTGGCACGACGCTTTTGATTGAACGTTGGTAAGTATTCAATCGCGCTCTTAATTTCGAACGAGACATGAGAAATAATTTTATGTGTTGGTTAATTAGTTTGTACTGTACGAGTGAATTTTCAGGACTGATTTACATCCTAAGAGGCCTTCCTGGCGGCAAACGTTCGCGGGGGCGTGTCGAATGCAGAATGTTGTTTCCTCGTTATTAGTGCAAAACTTTGCTATTTGACTATTGATCGAGTATCTCGTCCACATTAACTGGCGTTTAAATTCAGTGGGGTTATTTTGCAGAGGTTTAGTGTACCATTAGTCGGTGTTAAAAAATTGTCACTTAACTCCAGGTAGGCTCCAGTAATTAACACATTCGCAGCCGCTGATATGAATTCACGTCATTTATGAGCCTCTTTCTGGTTGCCGCTGACGTGAATTCACGTCATTTCAAATTCTGTTTCTGGTTGTCGTTGACATGAATTCACGTTAGCTCGTAAGCTTTGTTTGGTTACCTCTGAGTTGTCACATATAACGGTGTTCAGTATTTTATTTTCTCAAAAACAAATTTTATCACTTTGATCCTTGTCCCAATGACAGAAGCTTGCGGCAATCAGCTTTTGAGTTTCTTTATTTTATCCGGTTTTCAGTATTAGAAAAGTGAAAAAATTGCAAGCTGCGAATGTACTGAACGATAAAATTATTTAATTATTACAACCTATGTATCATTGTTGCGTCGCATACATCAAGCAAGGTGTAACATATACGTGTTACTCTACCCCGAAATGGCACCCCGAATGGCACCGAAACCTCGATTCGAACAGCCGCTGAAAGACAAGTGACTGGCCACGTTATTTTGGGAAAAACCCAGGCTCTTGTCCCTTCTGGTTGTTACCACTCTCATCTACCAACAGATTTTTACACTCTCCACTTTCGCTCCCACTAATTGACCAATCAGCATCATTTGAAAATTGTACGCGTCTCCGAAAGATCGTCCCAAGTTCACTTACAATTGAACCAGCGCTAAGAACTCTTCTTGAGTCATCGTATACCATTTCAATTAAAATTAACACCGAATCGATGAAAAGTACCTCTTCTTCGAGCGTAGCTCGAACGATAATTTCAACGCGATTCAATGGCACTTGGGTTACCATTGAAATAGTATACTAGACTTACTATATTACGTGCGTGGAGCAAATTCATTTACGACGCCACGACGCACCTCAAGCTTGATGCAACAATCATAGAGAACGTAGCCCCTGGCAAAACGGTTTCTTGGCTTAGAACTGTATACCGGGTGCCTCGATATGTACCGAACGCAACGCAAAGCATATTGGGACGCGTAACTTTCGATAACGTGTCTAGTTTTCAAGCATCTCTCACACGCGAAATTAACTTTATCTGAGGTAGTTAAATCTTTGCGAAGTTCTTTCCTCAAAAGAATGATCGTGGGTGTTCATACGCAACTCACGATATACGAACGAAATTCTCCGAGCAGGATGATGGTTGTTGATGATTAGGTTAGGTTAGCTTCCAGGTTGGGGCGCTGTCTACTTGCACCGCCGAAACTTGGAGAGTTATTGTGGAAGGGCCCTCTCACCGGTCGTGTCGCAAGATTTGGCGCGGAGAAGCCCTGACAGCGTCTGAAAGGGCACCAAGGACTCCCCATAGCGCGTTCGACGAGCACAGCCGCGGGGGTTTTTAGCGGATATGAATTCCACACTATTCCCTCCCTTAGGGAGACGGAGTGTCTTGTACAAGATCTCCCCCGCGTAACCAAAAACAAAAAAGGAGTGTTCAATGGATACTCCACGAGCTCACTTATCGTTCAGGCATTTTTGTTCATTTTAATTTTGAATATGTGCGCCATCGATTGACGAGTGTGGTTTTTCTTCTGTTTTCCGTAATGTTGCGCGAGTCGCAATTGCCGATCCGTCGTCACGTGTGTGATGGAAAGTGCGTTTCACTATACTAAATATTCTTTATTATCATCCATTTGTAATTGCTCAAAGTTAGTAAATAAACAAAAATGTTAGGTCACACGTTACATTTTCCGACTGATTGCTATTCGTCGATTATTATAGTTGACGCAGAGATGGAAATTGTGAAATTATTGGTCATTG
>NW_017100150.1:901904-944207 GCF_001263275.1 Habropoda laboriosa
TGAGTGAATCTTATGAGAAAGGACAAAGACTTGATTTTTTCTTTGGAAAAGCTGGACGAGTACGTATCCCCGTTACGGTGATGTCTACGTCCAAGGGGTGACGATTCATGTTTTATTTCATTTGGCACCTCGGTTTGACGGTCGAAGATGGCTAATGAATTTTGTAACTACAATCTGCCAGGTCGAATTTCTCTCACTATTACAGTCGTGACGCGGGAGAGCACGAAAAATGTATTTATTGCTGGTTCTGGGAATAAACCTCATTCCACACAGATTTATTTAGAAACTAAGTCGTATAATTTAGTCTCGGTTTGATGTCAATTCTAAGACATTTGCTAAAGCGATGAGAAAATAAATAGATCATTTATGTACCGTTAAACTCTTACTATGTTCGGGTCGCGTAAAGCTCGATGCTTAAGTGCCGAACCGAGTTTATTCACACTTCGATTCATTCAGTGTGAAATGCTAAGAACTGAGACGAATCTACCTTTTGTAACAACTATTTTATTTTACAACAAGAGTGATAACTTAAGGTGATATTGCGAAAAGAGGCGCTCCTGCTTCGTGTCCTTGGTTTTATCAACTCGGTCAGTTGCTGATTGCCAGCCGATGTCCTTTGTGGGCTGCAGTTACCGGGTCTTGATTGGTTGAGGTTGTTTAGGTGGGATGTAGCTCCTTCCAAGGCAAAGGGATTGTTGCTAGCATTGGAAATTCCATTTTTGGGGGGTTTTTCCCAGGGGTTGCCGCCTGACTTTCCACCGCGCAAGTGACCTCTTCACGGAGGGTACGGTACGCGCGAGAGGACCGGTACCTCGGTCTGGCGGCCAAGTGTGATCGAACAAGTTTACGACGATAATCCGCCAGACCGAGGCTTCGCCGCGATTTCTTGCGATGCAATATATTACTTTGCTAGAGAGAACTATTCATCGGTGACACACTAAACTCGTTAAATTCCTTATTTTATCAACGAGTAAAATTTATTAATCAAAAAGACCCACTTTATACGTAATGTGGTATCAAAATATGTACAGTGCTTTGTTATTTTCCTACTTTAACGTGAATCTTTGAAAATCAGTTGTAGAAACGTTAATCTCTCTAGCATTTTTTTAATAGAAAAACTGTTTCACGAGTAAATAGGATAATATGTTAGAAATGTTTCAACGTAAAATATTGACGCAAACTTTTTTAAAGGCTTATAGAAGTTATTGCGTACTTAGGTACTTGAGAAAAAATACGTTTCTCTAGCTATATTTTGAGTAACATGCTGCCGCGTTCTTACTGAAATGTAAAAAGTTTCAGTTTTTACTCATCAGACGAATGATGACATGAAGCTTTACGACAATTAGAAATTGCTTGGTTGAAAAACGTAATCTTTAAACTTGATACCACGCCGACACATATTTGCCCAGCGACGAATTAAGGAGCGACATTTTATGCGACACTATCTCGCAAGATATTCATAGTTTACTAAATCTTCGTACTTTCTGGAAACATGATTCGAAAGATGGTAGTGTCGAAAATTAGGACAGCTCGTGAGAGGTCTGAACGGTACGAAAAATATTATACACCGTTATTCCCGAAAGTATTCGAACATTGCATAAGCTTGCCTTTCTAGCGATGGATTTTTGTTAATTATAAAAGGATTGGGTTCGTACTTTTTCGTTACGAAACGTTATTTATTGTACTTTAGGATTACGTGTTGTTAGTTCGATGCATTTTTCGTATATCACATTGTGATACAAATTAATCGAAATTATATCCAATTACTATGCTGCACAGATATTCGGGCACTTAGCAAAAATGAATATTTTGAATATTAATAGTACAATATTCATATTATTCGAAGTCACAATATTTTAAATTTTATGAATATTTTTAATTTTTGGAGTCACTGTATGTATTTTTTACTTTTAATGTGATGTTTAAAACCAAAAAGAAAGCAGAGCTTTGTATTAAAGACAAACTGCGTGAGTTTTAAAAGAAATTAATATTTTTATTTATGAAGATCAATGGGGAGAACTGTACTCGATCAATTAAGCGAAATAAGAACATAATTAATTGTGTAGGAATGAACTATTATCGAAGTAAGAAGAAATGCTTGCAATATTGATTTATAATAAATAGTACAATAATAACGAAAATTATCTTGGTAGCTAAAATATATTCTTAAGTGTATTGCACTTCTGATGTAAAATTAATGCTAGTCAAGGGATTAAGGAAGGAAACAAGCTGGTGTGTTGATTGCATTGCATTTATACATGTGTAATATGTACACTGTATATTATTCGGTCGTAAAACAGAAATATTTTGCCGAAAAAACGGATTAACCGTCACGGTCAACAACTTGGTTTACAAGTACCTTACTATAGACGCAGCCAAATATATTCGCTGGCCGTGTCGTTTCTCCCTCCGCCGCTTTTCGGCTTCACTCTTATAGTTTGGCAATTAACAGTCGCCCTATAGAATTTACCTGTTCCGTTCGTAATTACGCATGCACGCGCTTACGTGAAACTGCATATAAATAGATATAGCGACAGTAAACAAGACGCGGCACTTGAAAGGGATACCGCGAGCGTATAAAATGAATTACACAATGGCAAATATGTCAATTTCTATAATTGTCACCGTATCTTTATGAAAACAATGTTAGTGGATTGGTGAGATTCTCCCGATGAAAATGAGTATAAACATGACATACATCGGACTGAACTTAACAGTGATCAGTTTTAAATCACCCAACCTAACCTTAAAAATTGTCGCACATCACGTTTTCGCTAACCGAGATATTTAAATTGATTACAGGTAAAACTGATCCGATTTATGTCGTGTTTGGACTCATTTTCATCGGGAAAATCTCACCAATCCACTGGTACTATTTTCATAAACATAGGATGAAAATGATAGAAATAAAAATTTTCATTATGTGATTCATTTGAACGCGCGCGGTATCCCTTTCAAGTGTCGCGTCTCAACGGTCGGTGCTTGACGCAGTAAGTCTGTCCAGAGGAAGTATATTGCCAAAAAAAAAGTATATAAGGTATAAAACGAAGAGAGGATATTGTGACCAGAAGTAAAACAAAGATATTGTTCAAAAAAGGGATACGCCCAGGCGTCTATGACGTTGACCTGTTGGACCACTACATTTACAGACTTGGTAGGGTTTGTCGGTGTGTGGAAAAGCGGCGGAAGAGTAATCCACGTGACTGGCCAATATATTTGGCCTCGACTATAATTCACTGTCTGTGAGTTTTCTTCTTGCAGAGCTTCCGCAGGTGAATCTTAAAAGGAATTGATACTCTGTTACAAGTCATTCTAATTGATGACCTGTGCTAACTTCCTTAAAAGGGATACTACGTGACTGATCTCTCTCTGGTTACTCTCGAAAAGGGGATCACGGAGTATGTTTGGACACACCAAAACCTCATCCTAACTGTCACAGTCATAAACCTCTAACGATAATAATCAAAGTGACACTTGGCTGGACGAACTATTATACAGTCTTTGTTAGTTAGGCGTATTGCGTGGTCACATCCCTTGTACATATGTATGACTGAATTACACTTTCCATGAAAATGAAGCATCGCAGTATAAATGAATTTGAAATGAAATGAATATTGAAAAGTTACAAAATTTTAATGAAATAGTAAAAAAAATACTATGATAACTTCATGCATTCAGAATGTTATATGCAATTAATATAAACCATTAGGTTACTTCAAATATCAAAATAAAATAACATGGTTTATTTCTAAATGAATTACGTTAAAGTTTTTCACTCATTGGTAGTGCAGGAAACAGTACAAAGGAGGATGTTTAAAAAAGGCCAATTTTGGCATACGGCCGGACCCAAAAATTTTTTTACAACATAATTCTACGCATCATAAGGAATAAAAAATGTAATTGTCATTTTTCCCGGAAATGATGGGAAAGTTATGAAAACTGTGTTCAAGATAAGAGTATCACCATACTTATAATTTATATTCCGTCTCGTTTTCTTCGGACGATGGTCTGTTCGTAAATTAACCACTTAGAAACTCATATTGAGTATTATTTACAAAGATTGTTGTACATTAGTGTTTAATAAAAACCGAAAATAATGAAAAATAAATAATGACAAATTAATCGAAACAAGGAATTCTTTGATGACATAATGCTTATATTCTAAGCAATCAGAAACCAATAGTTATTTATTCTAGAAGTGATAAAAGTTATAATAGTAAATATAATAAAATAATCATCTTGACAGGGAAACAATAAAAAAAGTAAGACTCTAACAAAATTTGCATTTCTTAACTGTGCATCCACTATGAAAGCCAGAGGAATAAGTATGATCATATGTATCAGTCTAAACATATACATATGTATGTACATGTATACGACTGTCGACTGTCCGCGTAGATAGAAAATCGGCGTAGTTGGGAACCATCCCCGGTTTTATGAAAAACTGAAGTCTTATCATCTGCACTGCGTGTCAATTGCCGTATATTGTCGTTAGAATAATAACAAACGAAGTAGGTCGTGTGTAAGAACTTACTTGTTTACTGAGAGACAGTGTTTTTCCAGAAACGAATAGAATAGGTATATGTCTCGGGGAGACAACAGTAAAAAAACTAATTTCTTGTTGTTTCATAGCTATAACACATCTTATTACAAGAAAAATAAACTTGGGATACGATAAAACGAAATTGTTGCAGTAATTAATCTAATTAGCTATACGTAGGCTCTCCTCTATTTTCAATGAACTCAATCATTCGATTGCACATCTTATTACAAGAAAAATAAACTTGGGATACGATAAAACGAAATTGTTGCAGTAATTAATCTAATTAGCTATACGTAGGCTCTCCTCTATTTTCAATTAACTCAATCATTCGTTTCTGTACGCATATGTACATACATATTATTCACGCATAGACATACCGTGAAACTGTAGCTGCGTAGCTCGTAGAGACACGCTTCTCGTTTGATTTTTCTCCCAAGCTGAGCCGTTCGTTGTGTACTGGAATTCGGTGCACTAGCTTCTTGTATGCAGCGGCACTTAATTCACACGAACGAATATGCTAAGTACGTAAAGTGATTGGAAATCCGCGTATAATCGAAAACGCGTTGTTCGAGCGAGCACTGTATTCCCTACAAGACTATAATCGCGCAGTATAAGCGACGTTCGTCGTTCGTCGAGGCACTCGTTCGGCAGCCTCGTAAACACCGACTGAGGACAAGTCGTCCTGCCCGATTTCTGCTCGCTGTACGCTCGCAACTGTTCTAGGAAAAATTCTAGGCCTTCACTTCTTAGAACGCGTGATATTTCTTGCGAGCCGAACATAAGAAACGCGAGCCTGGGTCGCTTGTACGTATGCAAAACCGAAAACAAACGTCACGCACGTGTTCTTGATACAATACAATACGCCATACTTTTTTTCGCTCGACGCATGCGCGGTCGCCGCTTCCAGCGCTGCTCGGCGGACGTACGCCGATCACGGTAAAAAGACGCGCCTCTTTTAAATTCAAACCGTTACACTGTCCTTTTGAGAGTAAAATCACGAATCATTGCTATAGATATCAGAAGAAGAATAATTCACAATTTACAATCCAGACATAGTTTATAAAAAGTATATTCCTGGAAGAAGAGTTTAAGATATTTTTCCTGAAACTATTAAGGTAACGAGGTAATCCTTTTTCTAATTTTTTTGGCTAGTTGGAACTGTTTAAATAACAAAAGGATACAGTCGTACTGTGACGCAAAGTTCTAGCTGCACAAAAATAAGGGACTCCTATTACTGTCCACCGTATAATAAAAGAATGTTAATAACTATTTTTTAAAACTTTTCTTTACACTTCTTTATTCCTTTCGTCTTATTTTTTTAGACAAACTAAAAACGACAAATATTTCGTTTACAATAATCGTTATTTTACTTGCATTTCGTGTAAACATCCTTGTTCATAAAAAATGAAATTGGACAATGTCTTTTTATTTAGTCTCTTCATTTCTTATAAATGCAACGTTTTTAAAGTACAGATTCCAAAAATGGAAAAGTAGTTGACATTTGTTAAACAACCTAACCTAACCTAATTTTTCTTAATTTTCTCAATGTTTTGTGTATATACTGAAATTGTTATCGAACAGCTGTTTTAAATTGACGACAGGTATACCAACTTATGATTTAGAAAATATTACAGTCTTTAGTAAAAAAATTTGTGAACTTTCAGAGCCCTTGTCTCTTTATTTATCGAACGACCCTCGTATATTTCGGACGTTTCAAAAGTATAGCTCCGGATACAGCTGTTGCTCGTCACGTTCAGAAACATGCAACTCATTTCATCACTGGAATATGAAAAACTCTGCACCCCTATTTTGGGGAGTTCGTTGTAATATTGACGTTTGGCGGGGAGTTAATTGTAAGTAAGCCTACTCTAGAAATTTGAACTCAGAGTGAAAACAAGTGAGCCGGTTTTTTTAAGTGGTACAAGTCCATTTTGCGTTTGAATTAATTAAAAAATATTGGCAAACGGTAATAATTTCGTCTAATGTTTTTAAAATTGTAAACATGTTAAATTTTATTGTCATAATGATTATTAACATTGTTAAAGAAAAACAAGGTTTCTTTTAGCTACATATGAACTTATACCACTTTCCAAAAAAAAGTATTTATGCAATAACATTTGAGCTATTTTTTTTTTTAAGCAGTATAAGTCCAATTTTTGAAAAACTGAGTTAAGGCTAGTTTCAACTAAACATGGATGTCTTCTTTTCATATTTATAATAACGAAGTCAATACACCACAATAAATTTTCCCGAACGATCGAGGGAGCAATTGCCAACTTCGGTGGAACAAAATAGAATCTCGTACTGAACAGAACAAGGACTTTGAACAGAACACCTCGCGACTGAAAAATAGTTTACAGTTTACAAACAGTCAATCTTACAATAAATTATTTGTGTTGTAAATAACTGAATTTTTATTTACTAAATATTCATAATTCCGAAAACGTCTGGAATTAACAAAGGGGTTAAAAGGATGTCAAGGTCGCAACAGCTATTTTCCCGTCTTTTTAATTTCAGGAAATTTCGATTTCAACCGTTCGCGTCTAAATTTCACGCAGCGATTAATACAGGGATCAAAAGGCATTGATCAAAGTAAGTCAATCTCTTGCAGACTTGTAGACATAGCGTGTTTTAGCGGTAACAAACGAGGTATTACCGAGGGTATTATTTCCAGTTCAACGAACAAAATGATGATAAGAAGGAAGGTGGAAAGAAACGGGTAGGTAAGCAAAGAAGGACTTGGTGCCAATAAAAATAGGGAGATACGTTTTAAAGGATAGCTTCGAAATGATCTGTCATTTAATCGAAACGTCGCCGTATCTGCGGTGAAGATGAGATTCAAAGGTGGAATGGAAAACGATCTTATCTTAGTATTAATGTCACAAAGTGATAGCCTAATTACGCGACGATACAAATGGCCACTGGCCAGATTCAAACAGTTGTAATTTCACGTCGCTCATACTAAACTAGTTTCTAACTCAACATTATACGAAACAGTCCAACCTGCGGCTACAAATTCATACAAATGAATACGCGAGAAGTTCTACTTTTGTTGTATTTAGTTACATTTCATTGTGTACATATGTCGTATCAATAGAACCCTCTGTTTCTATCATAATTTATGGTTTAATACTTAGCATACAAAGTGGGGGGTCACTCAAATGTACTGCTTGGTGTTTTTCTATGTGTCTGATACACTACTGGCCAAATCTTTGGAATCACTGTGCATTGCGAGTTGCACAAAAATTCCCCCCAAAAAGGTAGCATTTATAATAATTTTTTAACGAATTTTTTATCATTCAAATCAATCGAAATGAGGTAAAGTGCTATTGATCTCCACAACATCAATTTCAAGTCAATAGAGAATTAGTAAAAGATTCAATGTTAATGTAAATTGGCAGGAGATTCCAAACTTTTGGCCGGTAGTGTACATGTGTCTAAAATAAAAGCAGATTAAAAGGAAAATCAGTAAAAACGATTTTTGGAAAAATACTGAAAACCTCTGTGAAGGTATTCCCATATGACAATTTTCTACTTTTTGCTTATTTCAGTGATTGATCAATTATTGATATTACTATGTGGATGATTTTTGTGTCTAAATAAACGAGAGTGAGTGATTTATTACTTGTTTGTATTGCATATCTATACCATTAATATTTTATGCACATTATTAAATTACACGATAAAACTCACGATTTTTGGTAGTATTTTCGGTAGATTCGATAAAAACATGGAAATAACAAAACTAATACAAAACAAACCGAGTTAATAATAGAAAATCTTGGGGTCGTTTGCGGACCCCGCTTGGTAATGAACGTCGATCATCATTTCACCTTGGTATGCTAAGGGTACGCTAAGTACAGTGCCATATTAGATCTATGCAAAAGTTGCCACCGTGTTCTTTTGGAAAATGTGTATTTATTTTTTATTATATTTACAATTTTCATTATATTTAGTCGTCATAAGAATACTAATAATGTAATACTAAACTGAATAAATTGTAGTATCGTCATAAATACCATTTATGAAAATTTAAATAAGGAAAGAAAAATACAGTGCCTTTTAGTGTCATCGATCATTTACAAGCAATGGAATCTTTTACATAGACCTAATAACAAAATATAGATTCTGAATACATTTCTTTAGTTTAATTAAGGAAGTTTCACACAGAGCCAAAATATTGGCATTGAAACGGTGACGTGTTGGCTTATTTCGTTGAATTTATCGAAACTTCAATATTAAACGTATCTCGAAAACCGTTCGAGATAGAACACTGAAATTTGACACAGCTTAATTGCCAGAGACCACCAACAAATTCTGCGAGTTTAAAAACTGTATTTCGGTCACTATGACCGAAATCTTGTGTGCCTTAACGCGAAGCGACTCGAACGCAAAGTATGACCGGTGGAAGCCAATTAGGTCTCGCCTGAATGTAACGAGGTATCTCAAGTCGACGGTATAACAGGCTTGGACACTGGTGCAGCACACCCTCTGCTACTCGAAATCATTTTGAACAGAATCATTAGGATTAGGGAGACAGAAAAGTAAATACCTGACAATACCCTCACAATAAAAAGAATTAGGACGTCTACTATGTTCGTACAGAAAGTATAATATGATCTAAATTACATTCCTTTCCGTCTAATTTAGTGTCATACAGATATCTCGATACTACAACTAGACATCTTAAACTCATTAGCAGAACAAGCGAGTTCATTATCGAGTTTTAGCATCGAACATGGAGTTCATTTTAAACTTACCCACTTTTAATACTTCTAAATACTGCTAGAGTTGTCTACTTTTAGCATACCACGGTTGCAAGGAAAATACGACTTCCGACACACTTATCGAGAAAATGGCAATTTACGAAAATTAGGGAAGAAAGTGCAACGAAGAAAAATTTCATTGCTGCCTCTTTTTAAAACTTATGAATGAAATATGAACCCGACTAGAATTTCAGTTAGGCATGCCTAAAGACGAATGTGGGCCTAATGCGGAAACGATTGGGCCAGTAACGAAAGGGTTAATCAAATTGACCCATAAACATAACACATTATAGACACAGGGCAACCCATGTGATAGGCAGCTAAACAGAAGAATCTCTGTTGAATGCTTTCTAACATTACATTCGTGTAAAACGTGTTACATGATTTACATTACATTTCTTCGCGAAAGTTAGCGTCATATATCAGTGAAACTACACACATGTACTGGTTATACTTTGAGATTGTAGAATAAATAATTTTTGTTGAGATCTTAATAATTTTGTAACGACCTCTACGTGTGAAATAATTTTATATTAAACTTGCAATGACAACGAGGCTTGCTTCGCATTCAGAAAACAGATTTTACTAGACGTTCGATAAATTTCAAATTGCACATACACCAATTTGTCTTCGGTGCACCAGGGAATATCTATGTCGTGAATTATCGTCCTCTTTTCATTGCGAATTTTTAACTTTTAAAACGCCTATTCTCCAATAAAAATTCTTCATTCTGTATAGATCGGTCTTCATTCAGACTAGCTTTTCATGTGGTAAAAAGGCCACTGCGATTGAGAATATTACTGTAATCGTGACACGATCCCGTGACCTGATTTTGACGCTACTGTACCTAGGAATTTCTGCTGCACATGTTTAATCATACTGCCATGTTTAAGATGAAAAGCATTCCAAACTGAAGATACGTGTGGCAATACTAGACTGTTACACAAGTGTACGCGTGTACGTGAAATCGGAAGAAATTTCGAGGCTGTATCCCAGATATTTCGAAAATGTCAAGCCCAAAATCAGTCACTCTTTCGATTAAACACACGTTAATTGCGCACAGAACACGAAACTCTTAGACCGAGCTCGATCGAGCATTTCTATCGAACAAATTACAGGACAATTCTTGACATTTTTAAAGGTGTAATTAACGGCGTCCTTTCGTTTCTTCAGCTTCAAACACCTTTCATTTTCTCGTCTTTTGAGCAGCTTTGGAAGATCGTACGTAATGTCCAGGTTGTTTCGCATAGGTACAAATTTTTGGATCGCGATTCGTGGACAGTTTGTACGGAAATTCTGATTGGTGGATTTAAAGTTGGAATTTTCTGGAGATACGTGTGCAGCGAACGGTCAGGCTTTGGCTATCTGGGTTACTGTGCATTTCAGTGGGGACTTTTCTTAGGAAATGTGTCAGTTCGTATTCACAGCAGGGATTCTTAATTAATGAATTTTGCGGAACGGAACAGTTTTGTAGTAAATAATAAAGAGAAGTGTAAAAAGGAGCTTACATTTCACATGCAACAGAACAGTGGTCAAACGTGGACGAGTAATATTATGTATACGGGGAGATTTTAGCTACTGGGTCAGGCATAAATCTGTTCCAGTTGAAGTTAGAAGAAAAATCTCGAAAATAGTCAATGCAATTCAAAGGAATAAAATATCTGTCTTCTGAAATTCTGTGGAAAGGAAATTATTGTAACTATCAATTTGTGCGATCAGAATTTAATATTTACTGTTAAAATTTTTATAATAATTCTCAACATTTCACTGCAAATTCGCTTCCTCCATATAGCATTAAAAGAAGGGTTTTCGTGTTTTGTGTACGATTGCAGCACTATGATTTCAACTAGGAGAAATAAAAAATATATCTGAAAGCAAATATCTGCAGATTTGCTTTTTCGCTGAAATTTTCAGCATATAGTTAAAAGGTATTTCAACGGTGACATATTTGAAAAATCCCAGTTCACTATAAAAGTGAAAATCTTTTACTTTGCATGTATATTAAATTTGAAATCGGTCCAAGCATTAGTTTTTGTAAAATCCTGTCAAATAGTTTGAACAATGGTGCTTTGAGAAAAAATGCATTTAAAAAAGTGTCGAATTAACATTTTAATAATAATTGCTCGTCCGCATAGGCGATCATAAAACCATCCTACATAGAACAAGTCTCGAATAGCTAGCTCTTGACTAGAATTTAGAAAATCCACGTAGCAAAACATTTCAATAGCTCCACGATAAATTACCCAACACCCACCTGATCAAATCTTACCAACTCTCTCTCTCTCTCTCTCTCTCTCTCTCTTGCTCTCCTTTTTGTCCTATACTTTTTAGCCTGCAATTGTACCCCAATACCACCGCCACCAATCACTTTTTCGTATTTTTCACTTTTACTATCTTCGTTTCTCGCCACCGAATCACCGCTTACAAGTTGAAACTACACCGGGTGGGGCAAAAACTTTGTCCACCTGAAATAGTTTCGTTATTTGTACTAATACGGAAAAACTTTGCATCAACGCATATGGTCATAAGCATCTACAATGTTGTGAACTTACAGATACATAGTTCCATTCAAGGAAATTATAGTGTTAACGCAGCTTCTCGCGCTTCTTTGTGGTTGGAAGGTCGGGTTGGACGTTAATTATTGTACGTGTATGTGCCAACTACTTATTGTCGCGATGGTGATCGCGCTTTATTTGTGATGTCGATTATTGCGGACTGGACCGCACTGGTGTATCAAGATGTCGAGTATCGCGTGTTAGAGCGCTCAAAGTGGTGTCGATTGTTTCTAAGTATATCTTAGAATCTTCCCGAAAATGGGGAGTTTACCTTGTTGGCAAATAATGGGCCTTTCACCCCCTAGAGCCGCCCACTTAGGCCCTCGTGCACTCCCCCGCGTGGTAGAGTAGGGCGGTGGCAGAGAGGGAGAGACGGTCTCAAACGGGGGCGTCAGACCCGCGTGGCGATTTTGCCGAAACGTCGACTTTACGGTTTCATGGTATGTTTGCCGTTACTGAGCGCGCAGAGGCAAGTACCGGCTTACCATGTGGCTCGCAGAAGTGGAGAATTTCCGCGGCCATCAGGTAATAAGCCGGATTTGCCCTCTGGCCTGAATAGGCTATTATTATCAAAAAACTTGTAGAAAAACTTCTCAAAAGTAACGTCGCTTGGAATCCGTGCCATAAACCCCTGTTGGTTAAACATATAGTGATCTTCGTTTTTAATCGAAGAGAAATGTTTTTGGCTATTTGTAAATGTGCAATTTCTTGCCGATTGAGTACTGACTAAGTTTTGTTCACATTATTTTTCTGTCAAATTATGTTTCTATATAAAATTTGTACAAGACGTGCACTCGATCCAGCGGTAAAAAGATATTAACTTTGCATCGGCACGAATGGTCAACATTTCGAACATCAATCTGTAAAAATCGCCACAATGGTGGCTGTCACACAGCGATAAAAAAAATGTAGCACTCCATTAAAAAAAGAATTGTAAGCCGCTATCCAAGTTTTGCATACAACACTTATCCATATTATTACAAATAACGGAAATATTCCAAATGAACAGAATTCTCACCCTACCTTCTATAATTTCAAACGAAACCTACAATGGCCAACTCATAAAACAAGCTACGACACGCCAACACCTAAAACACCACACTTTAGGTATTAAATACAGCTAACTGTAAGTCGGAACGTGCGAACGTGTATCACGTTCCAACTTTAAAACTCCGTCCCTAACTGTTGTTGCCTGTCAAATTAATTTTGAGCAACTTGTTCAGGATTGAAGTTTCACGATTTGAACGAACGTTAAGTATGTAATTTTCTTTCGAAATTGAAGAGCTGAGAATTTTCCCAAGGACGTGAGGTGGGTGAGGAACGTCGTTACCCTGTTTTCACCTCAATTTATCAAAGTATAAGTGTATGGTCGGCGTACAATTGGTCCAGAAAATACAATCGTTTACTTTGTTAATTGTCCCGGTGGCAGCGGTTCGGCGGGTACGTCGCGATGGTCGGTCGTTCGTCCTCGTGCGAACCTGGATGCCACATGTGCGCTTCTTAGGCTACTCGAGGACGAAGGCAAGTCTTAACCCGGGGAGAGACAAAAGAACGGAAACTAAAATCTGAAGGAGTTGGAAAAGAGTAAGTTCGCGTGGAAGAATAGAACGACGTTCGGTAAGGGTTTGTTGACGACGACGTACCCGCCACAGACGTATCGACAGGCAAACGTTTCTCGAGAATTCATTTCGAATTGACTTGCGTAAGCTGGATCGGTTACTGCTGCTAAAAGTCGTTAGACCCTAATTGGATGTAGCCAAAAAATTCTAATTACCAATCAGCGTGTCTAATAGATATCACGAGCACCCTTCCAGCGTGCCCTTTCCTGAAGAGGATGGGGGCGATATCTAGTCTGTTGCGTGACGTACAGAAGTTTGGCTGTGGTGCGGGATTTCCACCAGGTTCTGACTGTTGGGTTCGGCCGACCGTGTAGAAATCGATTTCTAAGTTACCATTAAAACTTCCGTTCTGTGTCGCAACAATTCCTTTTCTACATAAAATCGTTCGAGAATTATGCAGATCACCTCTGTTTTTTTTTTTTTTTTTTTTAACGACATACCATGTTCGTTTATTTATTTGCTGATAACGGCCCTTAAGACGAGTACAAAGACCTATAACACCAGGTCAGTTAAGGTCACAGAAGGTAGATTAGATAAACTTTCATATTTATGTTCGATATTCGAAATGTCAAGCTTCGATACAATGTTATAACCGTACTACTGTTGACTCAATGGCTCTTTTAACGACGTTCAAATTTGTCGAGGTACATGCTGTAACAATGTAAAATAAAACGAGCAAGTAGTTTTAAACTGTGGATATAATGCAGCGTGCAATGTCTCACTTATCGATGTCCAAATTATTCAATTCTTCAGAAATGGTTAAAGTTGATTCTTTTTTCTTTGGTGAAAAAAAGCTTGTTCCCTTTCAAACTGTCACAATTTCTACGATAATTGCAGTTTTTGTGTGCGATTTATTTTCATTTGTAAATCAAAAGGAATGTTTAATTTCTGAGGTTGCGATCCTTGCTGCCGGCAATTGATGTTCTGGCAGGACAGTAACTTCTCCGTTTAGCGACAATTTCACTTTTCAAAAATTGGAGGAAATAGCTGAAAGTTACATTTACATGCTCAGAAAAAAATGGAAATTTCAAATTTAGTGACTACATATGAAAAAGATTCCCCTTAACCCTTGTGTAGACAAGCAAAACACTGACGATTGTTTCAAGCTTTAAGATTAAAAATTGCTTGCATAAATTTTCATTTTGGAAATGTATATCTACGTAAAAATGTCGAGAAAGTGGAGATCCAGAGCGATTTTACGATACTTTCACAAGAACATGAAAAATTGTTGAAGGAAAATATAGAAATGCGTAGCGAATAAGTAAATAAACACGGCACCTCGATAAAAAAAACAACGCTGGCCTTTCCGTAATGACAATATCCAAAAACAAAAAATTGCTCTCCCATGCACATGATAATTTTATTGTTAATTACTTCACACGCCACCGTAGATAATTACCAGATTTACTTCTAACTGCAAGTGCTTTGAAATATCGCAACTATTTTGGCGTACAATTTGATTTTCATGTACGTAATTCGTAAGTATCAAGACACCTGTTACATTTCTACAGAAAGTATTATAAGTTAGTATCGTGTATCAGCGAGTATTTCCAGAATTTTTCTCGTGAGCGGTAGATTTGTGAGAAAACTAGAGGAGGACAAAATTCAATTATTTTTTATGCACAATACGACGACCTGAATAAATTTTTCTAATTTGCAATAGTTCTCGCGTAACGACGAGGCCACGGATTCTCTTAAAATTGATAACTATAATTTTTTTGAAAGCGGTTGGCAAGTCCAACGACCTATAACAAAACTCATTTTCAAACTCAATTTCGTGACATCGTTTCGCGTGGCATGATCAATAACACACTATTAGAACCTTATCTTTACGACGACACGTTAAATGGAAATTGATATTTAAAAATTTTATCGTACAGACTCTTTATACTACAAGATTCCAGATTGAATTATCTTTTTCAGGATCTGAATAATTTTCTAACGACTGTTTATGTCTGCATCGCATTCAATAAGTCTGTCGGGGGAACGAATTACCTTAAGTTTACGATACGGCCGACACATCTGCTGTTTTTCAGAATTTTAGGACTCGAATCCTAAAACTTACGAATGGGAATTGTGCGTACCCTCTACAATTTGAATTTTAAATTAACGACAGTGGAGTTCGTTTCACGAGGTTGAAACTGTAGCCACTCTTCTTTCCGATCATTTTAACGGACAATAGGTTACAAGATTTTTCGGCGTTCGCTTCTCAGTAAAAGGTTTTGGAAAACTGCTAAGTAAGTCGTGCGGGAGAACTGTGTCACAACTGAGTGCTGTCCTTTTACAGATTCCGAGTGGACGAAGCTAGATTAGCTTGCTGCTATTACGAAATTCTTATTGGTGACTCGTGTCACCACCCTTGCAACATGACTAAAATGGTACTCCCCTGAGCTCGAGGGCTGCAGGATGAAATTTCCTAACTTGGGTCTGTGCTGGTGGTCGTCGGACCATAAATTTAGTCGAGGGCCCGAACGACACTCTGCAGGGAAAGGTTCCAACATAAAACTAACTAGATGACCCGGTTAGCGAACTTTCCCTGCAGACGTGTATGTCATTGTCTTGAAACAAAGCAGCAACAAAAAGGAGGATGTTTGTCAGACTAACGTAACTGGATTAATTTCAATTGCACGCTACTTGTTGATTCTCTTACGCGCTTAAATAATTTCTAATAAATCGGCAACTGAACAGAGAAGAGACAATTTGAAAAGAAGCAGTTAATATTAATAACCATCGCTATTTCTACTGTAAATAATTTTTACAAACATAGAACAAGTAACGCAATACGATTTATGAGACTTTATGTACACTACTGGCCAAAAGTTTCGAAACACCTGCCAATTTTCATCGGTACTGAATCTGCTACTAATTTTTCACAGACTTGATATTGATGTTGTGGAGATAAATAGCAATTTATCTCATATCGATTGATTTGAACGATACAGCTTAAAGCTGCTCGACTTTTTTCTGCGAATTTTTGTGCAACTTGCAATGCACAGTGATACCAAACCTTTCGCCGGTAGTGTATATACAAAATCTGAAATTATAATAGTATCGCTGTTCGGCGAACATTCTCTGGCCAATTACGGGAAACATTTTCCAAAGCTGATCATATACAGGGTGGGTCAATAAGAACTAACATTTGAAATAACTCGTTATCTCTTGCTTGTATTCGGTTCAAACGAATTATGCAGCATTAGGTGCATCAGGTGAACGTAACTAGATTTTTTATATCAATATCGTTATATTGTATTTATATTAGGTTGTCCGGAAAGTTCTTTCCGTAATTTAAATCATCGTATCTCTGTTTCTAATTGACATAGTAACAAAAGTTAAACGGTACTTTCCTCGACAGTTAAAGGTGAATCCAACGCACTGCTCAAATTCTTTGTAAGATGAACAGGGATGGACATAAGTCTAACTGTGTTCTCTGCATTGGAGCGAGGTTGTTGAATTTTTCGTGGCAACGCTCTACCGCAGAAAATATAGTTCGCTTTAGGAGAAATTTTAGGGGTACATCGGATTTATCTTCACATAACGAGTAAAATACCTTTTGGTTTTTGTCGTTATCTCAATTAGAAACAGAGATACGTCAGTTTGAATTCTTCCGACATTTCGTTACGAACTTTCCAAACCACCCGGTATGTACTTCCTCATTCACCTTATGAATAATTTGAGGAGTGCGTTGGGTTCGTCTTCAAATAACGAGTAAAATACCTTTTGGTTTTTGTCGCTATCTGAATTAGAAATAGAGATATGTCAGTTTGAATTTTTTCTGAAATTACGGAACGAACTTTCCGGACAACCTAATATATTTCAGAAACCGTAGGCAGCTCTTTCAAAGTAGACAGCCACTTCTCAAAACTGAATCACACACTTTCATGTTATTACCAAGGCAAATCCCGCGATACCCTAAATTCCCAATGATACCCAAGAGATAGCCTTAACGATCACCAAGAACTATATCTGACCTTGCAATTTCTAAAAGATACTGGATTGTATCGTAACGATATCTGATGCCAAGTTATAATCAATTCCCAACAGTTGTCGCTAATAACTTCATGCGGTTGACGCGACATTAAATTCGTCCTATTTAAAAATCGTTAAATATAAGTTAAATGTATTTTGGGTCCACGTGAAAAATATATAATACATACATATGTACGTATATAGAAAGCGTCGCGCAGCAGACGTGGCCGAAATGCAGTAGCAGCCATTAGCGTGTGGTTTATAGTAGCTATAACATGATCGAAGGTAGATGCAGTGGCTCTAAAAAATCTTGTGCACGTCACATTTATAGTTCTTTGGACCTGCTGTGTTTGTAAAATAATATTATTAAATAATATTGTAGTACGGTGTGGGTGGTCGAGAAAAGGGAACTTATTGTGCGATTGTAGCGTTGGCTCAGCCCTGTTCAGGCTAAGAGTTAGGTTTAAGCTGTGAGGTATTTGTTTAGTTTTGAGACACTGTGAGTGTGTGTATGCGTCAGTGTGAGGGGTAAAAGTTAAGGGTATTTTTCATTTGGGAGAGTCAGTCCCAAAGAAACTGTTCGAGAGGACATTGACCTGTGAAATGCGGGCAAAGTGTGTATATGTATATTTTTTTTATTTCCCCATTTTAATTATATTTGGGTATTATAACTAAAGTGCGTCGACTCGCTAATTAATTACCAAAACCCATAATATTAATGACAGTAAAATAATAAATATATTAATAATAAGGAGATGTTATTTATAAAAATAAGAAACTAAGGTGAAGAATAGTTGATACTTCCAGGAGTGTTCGTAATTCATACACACGTTCTTGCGAAAATCGTAAAGCGTCATGCACTGACGCTGAAAGTCTGATCTAGACGTATCTATCAATCAAATATGCAAAATATGAGAATTTTAAATTTATGAATTTTGTATTCTATCGTAATGACAATAGGACTCCCAGTTACAATTAGACCTTATAAATATGTCAAACATCATTTGCACAAAATCAGTTACTATATTCGACGATAAAAGTTTATTAAAACTTTATTATTAGTTTTCTGGTATCGTTTAAATTTTACGACAATCTTTTAGAAACACTCAACATTTATCAATGAAAGCAAGTGGAAGTCAGTAGGTAAACTGCTGTTCGGAAGTGACAATTCTACTGTTAAAGCTTCGAGTTTGAAACATGGACGCCCAGCTAACGCTAATTTTCGGTGTCTCTTGTTCAAAGTTTCTCGTTCATTCGATGCAGACATCCTTCAAGTCAGGCATCCAGGCCCAGAAACTGTTTTACGCATGCAGAAATTATGCGTTGCTGAACCTGTGTATCGCGAACTCCGATCAAATAACCAAACAATTAATTCGGAAAACGTCCAGAATAATTCAGTGTTGTAGCGCAACACGATAACACCAAATCACACGTGCCTTTACAAATCCTGCAAAAATTATTGGAACTTGGCTGGAATGTTTTATCCCATCTGCCATAGTTTTACCCTTCATCCAGACCAGCGCTGCTCAGTCGTTGCCCGCACGGGCAGCGTATTAGGCTTCTCCGGGTGTGAACTAATCGTAAACTAATCGTCTTAACCCTTTGAACTCCAAATTTCTTTTTAAATTTCCTTTCCAATAACTCCCTATTATTTTAAGAATTTTACTTGAAATACACTTCGAAAGACATTTGGTTGATAAGAACCAATTTAAACAACTTTTTTTTACCAATTATATTAAAAATAGCATTAAGGGTCATATATATGTGTATACCTATTGCTCATCCAGGTAAAAGAAATATGGCAAAATTTAAACTGGCAATTTAAAAATTACCAAATACATACCTGTGAATAAAACTGACGTCTAGTCACACTCGACAAAGGAGTCCAAAGGGTTAACCCACTGGAGGCCAGCGACTTTTTAAAAGTCGGTCCGCAGGAGTCAAAATTTGTTTTCCTCTATATTGAAGACTGAGAAAAGAAAACATGTTTGGGAAGTGAAAAATTAACATTGTAGATATTTTTCGTACAAATCAGGCCATGACACACCATGTGTGTCTACACTCACTTTGTGGCCCTAGCTTGAAACCAACGCAGGTTTTACTATCTACAGAGCTTTGACTTTTATTTTCTTTAAAAAGAATCTTATTTCCATGATTACTTTAGTAATAACATAATACGAATCCATGATCATGACACACGGCGTGTCATTGGTTTTTTCGCCTAGGGACAGCATTACACATCAGGTGTGTGACTGGCCTCGAATGAGTTAAGAAGGAGAATTATGTTTCGAAGATATGTAACACAAGCGTCTTTTCCTCGCTCCGCTTTAACGTATGTGATATCACTGATCCTCCACTTTGCCCTCAGCTCTGCCCGCGGGCACCGGCGGGCGCCCTTGCCCGCCTGAGGGCTCGCTGAACGGCACTGATCTCGACGCTTCGAACTATCACTCGTTCTGGCTGCTCCAAAATTTTCTAAACGGTAAAAAATTCTCCTGGACGACTACAAAATCATCTGCAGCACCTTTTCGCCCAGAAATATGGAAAGTTCTGGGAAATCGGGGCAACGAAGCTATCTAAATGTGGCAACAGGTCGTCGAAACCAAAGGCCAATATATTATTCAAAAAAGTAGACCGTAGCAAAAAATTTGTTAGCGTTGAATTGTTCTAGATAATTTCTGTGAACTTGTCGAACAACCCAATAGTCCTCGTAGTCGCATAACCGGACCTTACCATAACAAAGCCACGTTCCTAAAACCGCGAACTTTAATTGTCCTTCATATGTTAACTTAAACAACCACGGATATTAAACATTTACCACATGTTAATTTTCTTGTGAGTCAATTACTCAGTGTTTGTAAATTTTCCTACGAATGTTGTGATATGTGCGGATACTCATGGACGAAACAAGACTTGTGTAAACAATCGTGGCGCGTGTCCGAAGATTTTGGTCTGCAGTCAAAAGGTGGATTAATTACTTACACTTGTGAACTGAGAAAGGCATTCATCCTCTTAATCCGAAAATCTCAGGAAGCGAGTTTCAGTTCCTTTATGGATTTGGATGAGAAAACGGGTTTAGGTAATGTTCAATCAATTTTGTTCGCAAAGTGTTGCAAGATTGTCTACGAAATCGGATGATTACAGGATTCTTTTCCACAGATTTTACGAGGTATCAACTAGAAACCGTGTTCCATTGGCTCTGAGAATCACTGACACGCCCCTCGTCCCCCCACCACCCCTCTCACTCTCTTGCAGCAGACCGCCCTATATTAGCCAATACTGACTGTGAGTGGATTACCGGATCCCAGATTAATTATTATTAACTGTATATAACTGAAAAACGGAAGCCTAATCCGAAATTTCTTCCACCTGTTGTCAAACACCTTGCATCTGCAGTTACACAGCACGTCCAAAAAATTGCAGCAACTTAAAAAGAAGTCGTACAAATATGAAATTTACATACGTATATTCTTTGGAGCATTGAAAGAGGAAAATGATAAAAATTTGGTCAAAAAAGGGCATTATTTAAAGGTCATAAAATTCTGTTGGATCGTATGTACATTCTGAGAAGAACTGGTTGCGATGGAGAACGCTTTGAAAAACGAACGCCTGCTTATTCGGTAAAGTTCAGTTTGAGCGAAACTTAATTCGTCGCAACTTTGGTTTTCAATGATCTGCCGTGATACGATAAGACACAAAGGGCGTTGCGCCAGCTGAAACGGAACTTATACGATATCTGAAAGTCTTCATACGTTATTTGCAATTTAAGAGGATATATAATTCCATAAAATATACAGAGGGTATGAATTCTCTCGAAAGATGCCTCACCCAGAGGATTCAGCATGTCTGATAAAAAGCTACACGTCATGCTTGATGCAAAAGGGGATGACCAGAAATCCTTCAAACCAGTGGTCTGGCACGAATTCAAGTAACGGTTTAACCAATACAGTCGAGGGAAAAATAGCAAATAGTGCAGTGCAAGGTATAAAGATTTAAATACGAAATGCAGACGAAACGATACATTCAAGTGGGAGGAGATTTACTAGAAATGTTTCGCTTATTGCATTATTAAGAAAAAATATATCGTTTGAACATAATTTCGTACTTCAAGACACCCTGTATACACACTGCTGTTCACAACTATTGGAACACCTATTATGTTTGTACAGAAAGTATTATACGATTTAAATTATGTTCCTTCGACGAAGTTAGTACATATCAGTCAAAATGTACAGGGTGTGCGCTATTAGTTTCTAACGTTTTCCTTGGAAGTGATCGATTTTTGGGAAAAATAGAAAAGGACAAAGTTTCATTTTTTTATGAACAATGTGATGGCTTGAATAGATTCCTTTAATTTGCAATATTTTCGCGTAACGACGATACCACCATTCTTTTCGAATTGATAGCTATAATTGTTTTTATATTACATGAAAACGATTGTTGAGACAAGTACAATAACTTCGAACAAACTCAGTTTCGTGTGAATGTTTGGTGTTACATAACACACTATTAGGGTCCTATTTTTATACGACGGCACCTTAAATGGAAATATTAGGTCATTCCATAAGTTCGTACCGAAAGCGACAAATATTTTAATGAAAATCCCAGAAAACTCTATAGCGACGACCAAAAAAAAAAAAAAAAAAAAAAAAAAAAAAAAAAGAAAAGAAAATAAGAAAAAGCTGTGGAACCAGAAGGTGTTAGTTTTCGTGTAATGGCGAAATTGACCGTTTTCCAGACTAATTACACTACGCGCTACGAGCCACTACCTCAGGTAGTAGGACAGCGGCTCGCGTGCCCTCAAACCTGCGAAAAGGCTTGATCCATCCTGATTGGTCGGGTCTAGCCTTCCTAAATATATAAAAGACGGCTTTTCACCATAGGAAATCAGTCTTTCCGGGAAAGCCGAGCACCGACTACACTAGCAAAACATCGGGCAGACGTCTCCTTCGCGGGTTTATAGACGACACTTAGTGCCTTTTGCCAAAAGTCAGTACGGAGCGAACGAAGACTCCAGGACCAGGTTTCCTGCTCTGTTCCCACCCTCGTTATCTTCGCCTACCCTCCTCCTGGAGGCAGACGCTCCTACGCGGGTCATAGCGACACCTCTAGGTTGATTCGAATTCTCCCAAAATACCCCCAAAGAGAAAACAGACACCGCCTACGCGGGTCATAGACGACAATTTCCCTTCCCTATCTACTCTTCCACTCTTACCCCCTCCTCTCCTTGGGAAATCTGACCGAGTCAAGACGTAAAACCATTGACAATAACCGTGTTACGTACCTTTCAGGCCCCCGGTTTCAGTCAGTCCATTGAAGGAGTTTACTGGGACTACCGCAGGATTTACTTCACACAAGTTTATTGGCTATCGGTTTCTGTACAGAGGCGTTCCTTGATGCAAGGTAATACAACTGAGTGCCCGCGCCGGAAGCGCGTTGGTTTTTTAAGCTGCTTCCCTCTCCTGTCCTCGGGGTGGTGGAAATGGGTTAGAGGAGGAAAGATTGAGACAAGGGTAGATAGTTTGGGAATTTCCCGGACAGTACAGCGAGCCTACTCAAGTTTAGACAATTGCCCCTTTTTTGGGGCATCGAAGGATGTCGATGACGTGAACCAGACGCGTGGCACTCCGACCCACGGGCATCCTCGAGCGTCGGGCTCTCGGTGCCTCGCATAGTCTCGAGTGACGCGCCCGGTTCTTACCTGATTTATTGCACTACCCTTGAGTGGCTTTTCGCTGTAACTGCCCGAAGGAATTTTGGTGAATGAAGAGTGTGTGACCGTTGTAGGATTTCTATGGTTTCCCTAAAGACAAGAGAGGTTCGCTAGGCTTGGAGGTTACAGACGTAACAGCCGCATCCGCGACCTCTCGCCGAAAATCGCCCTAGTCGCGCCTCTACTTGTACTTGTATATTCTCTGATTTAAATAAAGTGTGTACCATCATCCACTCGACATAACTATAATTTTTTTTTAAGAGGTTGGCAATTTCAACGACCTATAGCAAACTCATTCTCATGTCAATCCTTGGTGCGGTTTAATCAATGACACCTTATTAGGATCTTATTTCTACGAAGACACCTTACACGGAAATGGCTATTTAGAAATTTTATCGTACGCAGATATTACAAAATTCGAGATTGAATCACTTTTGCCAGGATCTTAATAATTTCGTAACGACCGTATCGGTTTGCTGCACATTCGGTAAATGACTTAATGCTCATGGACGGGAGTGTACGTATTTCTAAACGAGGAAACCGCTTCGCCAATAATCATATTTATTTTGCAAACCAACTGCGCACTCGGTGACTGTCGAACGAATGTTGGATATACCGATTTAGCGGACCACTCCGAACGACTAAATTATTTTATTATTTTATTACTGCAGCATGTATACCTACAGCGCCGAGCAACGGTACACAGAAAACCGCGCGTCGAAATAGCACCCCTGAACCAGGGTGCGAGAGGCCACGCGAATAAAATACCCTCGACAAATAGGTAAACAGCGAGAAATTACAACCAATAACAAGAAGCAAATATTCCTTATCCCACACACCCTCCACGATACTTTCCGCCTAAAATTTCCGAACGAGACCAGACAATCGCGAACAAACACTTGAGAAATACAGTCGCTGCTCGATCGAAACAAACAAAGAAAGCGAAAGTCTCGTAAAATCGCTCCAAATCCCCATTTTTCGGACATTTTTCTTCGTTATGATAAGAGTTTAAAGACGCATCGACATCTAGGTCATTAGCGACTGGATTCTGTAGAGGGTCATGTAGATTTTATAGAATAGGTTTGTGTCGATTAAATATTTGACCGTATCTTTGACGTGTTCTTGCGAGGTTAAAGGCAGCGTCTGGGTTGATTCTGTGTGTTCGTCTTTGGAGTTCAAAACTTCTGCATTCGTACAGTAGGCGGTGGATTGTTATGGGTTTGCAGCAGTTGTTGCAGCAGGGTGGTTCTGTCTTCTTGAGAAGGTGTTCGTGGATGATTCTGGAGTGCCCTGTCCTCAGCCGAGCCATCACTGTTCTCTCCTCTCTGTTTAGGTGATCGCTTGGTCGGACATTTTTACGACGATGTGCATTTTCACAATAAAAATTTACGCAAATAATTTCAAACATAACTCCCTACTATTATTACAATTTTAATATTATTTTGGTTGCCTGTACAAGGGTTGAAAACAGAATTTCTATAAATTTCGAATAACGAAACCGGTTAATTCTTGGGAAAAGCGTATAGAATCGCGTGGAAATTACTTTGATTAAATGCATTATTCTTTCGAGAACAACGTATCTAAAATTTTATTTAAAAAAACCACGTTTCATATGCAAGAAGCTAATATTACTATGTGAAAGTATTATACAGGGTGTCTCGGCTGATTTTGACATCTTGATTTTCTCGTTATTATTACTCATAGCGGAAAATGTTTCAGGTGAAATTTAAACTTAATTCTGGTGTTATGAATTCTTTCATCAGTGGAAAAGTTTCACTTTCATCTGAAACATATTTCGCTTTGAATCATACCGAGAAAATCAAGATGTGAAAATCAGCTGAAACACCCTGTATAAGTTCATTTATATTTGGTTAAATAGCCAGTATACACGTGAAGACTGCTTTCCACTGTATGACAAATATTAACTCACGTGAATCGTCCTAAAGAGGATATAATGCGAGTTTAGTACTTTTTTTTTTTACATATAAAAATATATCATTTTTAAGGCCACGGAAAGAAAAACAATCAGTTCATTATACAGGGCGAACCGCGCAACGTGATCGCCTTCAATTATTCTCTTATCAGTGGATCGTTCAAAAATTTTTTTATCTCGCATAATACGTTTCAAAGAGGCTCAAGATAATCATAGTACACTTTTTATCGGTTGTTTTTCCTTTACGTTTTTAAGGTCAACATATTTCTACGACATTTACCTACAAAAAGCTGAAGACGACTTTGAAAATATTGAAACAACTGATAAAAAGTCATCTCAACTTGGATAAGTCCACTAATAACAAAATAACGTAAGGTGATCACGTTTCGTGGTTCACTCTGTATACGTGAACCTTAATATTGCTAAGCGGAATTAATAGTACGAATTCTTAAAATTCCTGCTCAAAGAATAATGAAATAAATATGCCTAGGAGTGATTTATCAATACCGCCAAGAATTTCTCTGGAAATCTATCGGTACGCGTTCACAGTATGCAGCTTTAGCAGCCGAACAATTAATCTCGGAACGACTAATGATGCACCCTGCTTACTAACGCGGTACGTTTGCAACTATTAAACATATCTATGTACACGTCCCGGCCAACGGAATCATAGACTGTACTTAGAAAGTTGTTAAATTTCCCGACACAGTCTGGCTAATTGTAAGTGAAAACATCCGAGCCTCTGAAAATTAAGGAGATTTCAATACTGTTCCGCAATCGGGCTGGTCCACGAAGTAATCATACGTACCATTAGGTACCGCCGACTTGCGGAACAATGCCTTCGGAGACATGCTCGAAATTCCACGCGACCAAGTTCACGTTGAATCTTGACCATATTAATTAAAATTTTTCCTCCGGCCCCGATTTCAAGGTGAAGCTTCTGTTATACTTCCAGGAGAAAAGTGGCGAGAAAAGGTATCTCATCTTCTTCAGGATACGACCAATTACGTTCGGTTACTAATTGTAAATGAAGTAGAAGTTAATCGTAAAAAATTCATCAACGTCCTCGGACTACCTTCGCTGCGAAGGAATATCGACGAAGAATAAAGTGTCGCGGAGACTGTCTACCTGTTACAAATTTAGAGGTGAATATTCCTGAAGTCTAGTAACTATACGAAAGAGAAATTTCGAGCCCTCCTTTGATTCAATCGTCGCTGAAATTCCGGGAATAAACGCTAGTGAGGAAGGTCAGGAATTTGCTGATATTAGCATAAATTCAAATCTGGAAGAGTATACGGGGTGGGCTACGTAAAACAGATTATCTAATTATCTTCTCTAGCTACGGTGATACGAGAAGTATAGGTAATTTAAATGGTTTCCGAGGGTGAATGAGATGGAAGAAAAATTTGTCTGTAAATGCCATTTCTTTCTGTTCTTTTCTTCAAGATACCTATGTTCTTTTACACGAATGTGCACAGGGTGTCCCACGCAACTGGAACAGGCTGTACCTCCTAAACGGTTGGGAATAGAAGAAGATATGTCATGAAACGTTTGCCTGATTCAGTTCGCAAGGAACGGCCGGATTTATGGGGAGAGAACTCCTGGGTTTTGCACCACAACGCATCAGCTCACCCTCGACGCTTGTTCGCAACTTTTCAGCCAAAAATTCAACGAAACTCGTCCCGCAAGCACCGTACTCACCTGATCAAGCACCGTGTGACTTCCTTCTATTTTCCCGATTGAAACAACCTCTACGGGGACGTCGTTTTGAATCGATCGAGGCGATAAAACGAAATTCGCTGAACGAGTTAAAAGCCATCCTAGAAACTGAGCTCGAACGATGTTCTGAAGAATGGAAAAAGCGACGGCACAAATGTATTGTAAGCTACGGGGATTACTTTGAAGGTGACCAAATAGAAATTGACGAATAAATGAATAGTTTGTGTTTTATTTGACTTGCCTCGAACTTTTTGGACAAAGTAGTATTAGAAGCTATTCTTCTTTCTAGTGTATTATTGCTTAGGTAATTAATTGGGTGGCTTCCTTCACAGACCTGAATGTTCATTCGCAAAAGGCCAAACAGAATATTAATCTCCATCATTTTGTACGATTTTCTTCCATTTATCGAACAGCGAACGAATTCCCTCTATGGAAAATGCACACCTTCCAAAGTCTAACCTTTCACACGTACAATTTGTAACTCTTCCATTGCAGTCCAAACAACGCTGACATTAAATTATGACACGTTTGTGAAGAAAAAAAGCGACGGCACAAATGTATTGTAAGCTACGGGGATTACTTTGAAGGTGACCAAATAGAAATTGACGAATAAATGAATAGTTTGTGTTTTATTTGACTTGCCTTGAACTTTTTGGACAAAGTAGTATTAGAAGCTATTCTTCTTTCTAATGTATTATTGCTTAGGTAATTAATTGGGTGGCTTCCTTCACAGACCTGAATGTTCATTCGCAAAAGGCCAAACAGAATATTAATCTCCATCATTTTGTACGATTTTCTTCCATTTATCGAACAGCGAACGAATTCCCTCTATGGAAAATGCACACCTTCCAAAGTCTAACCTTTCACACGTACAATTTGTAACTCTTCCATTGCAGTCCAAACAACGCTGACATTAAATTATGACACGTTTGTGAAGAAATTAACACCTCCATAATTAATTCGCGATGTAAATACGGATTTGAAATAATCCGTTTAAGGTATAATGATATTTAATTGGAGGATAAAATGTTTCAAATATATCCCAGGCTATAATACAACGTATTGTACCTGCCTTTCAGTTTGACGAGAGCCATATAATGTTTATTCAAATGTACGAAGTTTAATTCTATTGTAACGAGAGTAGCAAAGTAAGGATAATTTTTTATTTCCTTACTCGGCGCATTTTTCCTACGGCTGAATTTCATTGAAATAATTTCATTGAAATATGAGTGTAATATGTACGCGGTGTATAACACCTGTGGCTTTCGTCCACAATGAGATAGAATGTTTTTAAAAAAAAAGAGAAAGAAAGTGTGCGCTATTTCCCAAGTTTCACTCCACTGCCTCTCCCTGCTGTTAATTTTCTGAGTGATGCACGAAACAAATCCACGTACAGGGTACTATGTTACGTTCAAGGCTCAGTTTAACGATGGACAGGTGAGAGAAAAGCAACGAAAAAGATTCGCGTAAGCATTCCGTCCCGTTTTGGCCTTCTTTCCGAGTTTATTTATACTCGGGCTACAACAATTTTCAGTAACGATCTAAGCTAACGTACAAGTGATCTTTCTAGACAGTGTGTGCACAACGATCGATGAGATATTGATATCTACGGACCGAATACCTGGAATTCTTGAAAGATTGTAAAATTCTATAGCACGACGACTAAACGCTTGAACTTACATCGTCGTTCGTAAGAATTAGGACACCCATTATGTTCATGGAGAAAGTATTACATGGTTTAAATTACATTTCCTCGTCAAAGTTAGTGTCATATATTGGTAAAAATGTATGTTACGTATTCGTTATACTTGGAGATTTTAGAACGAACAATTTTTTTTTTAGCGTCTTAACAGTTATGTAATGATTTTCGTCAGTGATTTTAGATTTCACTTGTAATGTTACAGAGGTTTGCTTCGCATTCAGTAAGTAGACTTTGGTAGATTTCAGGAGACGTCTGTAAAATTCAGTAGCTTTTAGTAGATTTTCGTAGGTTTCAAAAAATTTCAATTGATACTAATAGCCGAATACGATAGATTTTAATAGAATTCAGCAGATTTCAGTAGAATTAAGTAGATTTTAGTAGAATTAAGTAGATATTAGTAGATTTTAGCAGATTTGACTAAAATTCACTGGAATTCGGTAGCTTTGAGTAAACTTCAGTAGAATTCAGTAGCTTTTAGTAGGTTTCAAAAAATTTAAATAGATAATAATAGCAGAATGTGATAGATTTTAATAGAATTCAGCAGATTTCAGTGGAATTCAGTAGCTTTGAGTAAACTTCAGTAGAATTCAGTAGCTTTTAGTAGGTTTCAATAAATTTTAATAGATAATAATAGCAGAATGCGATTGATTTTAATAGAATTCAACAGATTTCAGTAGAATTCAGTAGTTATCAGTAGATTTTAGTAAAATTTAGTCGATTTTAGCAGATGTGAGTAAAATTCAGTGGAATTCAGTAGCTTTGAGTAAACTTCAATAGAATTCAGTAGCTTTTAGAAGGTTTCAAAAAATTTTAATAGATAAAAATAGCAGAATGCGATTGATTTTAATAGAATTCAACAGATTTCAGTAGAATTCAGTAGTTATCAGTAGATTTTAGTAAAATTTAGTCGATTTTAGCAGATGTGAGTAAAATTCAGTGGAATTCAGTAGCTTTGAGTAAACTTCAATAGAATTCAGTAGCTTTTAGAAGGTTTCAAAAAATTTTAATAGATAAAAATAGCAGAATGCGATTGATTTTAATAGAATTCAACAGATTTCAGTAGAATTCAGTACTTATCAGTTGATTTTAGTAAAATTTAGTCGATTTTAGCAAATGTGAGTAAAATTCAGTGGAATTCAGTAGCTTTGAGTAAACTTCAGTAGAATTCAGTAGCTTTTAGTAGGTTTCAAAAAATTTAAATAGATAATAATAGCAGAATGTGATTGATTTTAATAGAATTCAACAGATTTCAGTAGAATTCAGTAGATTTCAGCAACTTTTCCTAGTATATATTCAGTAAATTTCAGTATGCTTCACATAAGGAACGGTAGTGTATGTTGTAGGTGGCCATTTCAAACGCTTCCTGTACAGGTAAGGAACTGTAGGTAATTACAGGACGAAAATGACTAACTGAGAAACAAGGTCTTATGGAGCCGGTACTAGTTTATAAATAAGCTTGGAAAAACATAAAAGACTATTCGTATTGATTAATTTTCTATTGTACATATTCTATTAATACACTTTTCGCTCAAAACTAAATTGCTTTATAACTGTTTACCCTTTTCTTCTACACTGAGAATGAATTTTATCTGAACCCCATCTGAAAAAAAAAAAAATATAACCTACTCTAAGTGTCCGCAAGTGTAGTCTACTATTATATTCGTTTATAAACTAAGGTTTCCCATAATATTACTACGAACTTACCGAATGAATTACCGTTTCCTACAAGATTCCATATTTATACTTCGTTAGCTATATTTGCGTTGTTACTATTCAACTAAACTTCGGATACTGGGTATCCGAACGTCAATTATTCGGGTATAACTGAATCGCGATTGCCCAAATATTGATTTCCTAATTATTGTGTATGTATTATCTCTATATGTAAATTGATATTTTATGTTATTACGGACAAACCAAAATAAATGGAAAAGCGTATACTATATTCCCATTCAACTAGTGCATCATCGATTACTCTCATTTAATTAATATCATACAACAGACACGACAGAATTACAAATTTAATCAGAAAACAGTTACCAGCTACAGACAGTTGATAGGTGTAACTTTATATTTTATTTATATTCGTAAAAATGAATGCTCGTTCGATTTTCTACGATACCCATAGAATTATAAACAAGAAAGAGAAATATTCAACAGATATTTTGATTTATAAATAAAAATGTTTAAACAATAAAGTAATTTGTTACCATTGTTACACAACTTCGATACCTTCGAATTTCGTACCTGCGTCAGGTGTGTTTGTACATTGAAACTGCACCAAGGATTCACGCGTGTTATACACCGTGTCCATAATAAATTTCAACATTCTCAGAAGTAGAAGTCTGACGAATTCAAATTTATAGACAGAATACATTATGCAACTGACGTTCATACTTTGTCCATTGTTCACGAAACAGTAAAATCACCGAATTGCAGCACACTTCGTTCAAAGTAAATATACTTTTATATACATACCGGGTGTCCTAGTTTTTCTCGATCAAACTTTGTCAGTATGTTCTATGAGTATAAGCGAGGGAAAAATGTTATATGAACATAGGTCGCTTGAAGCTTCCTTGCGAAGTTATAACAAAAATACGAAACACGAAGGGAATTGTAACGAACTTGCGACTACTATGATACGAAACGAAAATGGCGCTGACAATTGTAAACATAGCTCGCATAAACAGACTAGATGTACATTTTGCTGATCTATTCCTATTTAGTATCGTAATACCGGTGAGTATTCATTACCATTCCCTTTGTACTTCGTATTATTGCTATAAGTTTCTAACAAAGCTTCAAACGACCTATGTTCATATAACATTTTTTTCTTACTTACATCTATAGAACATACTGACAAAGTTTGGTCGGAAAAAATTTGGACACCCTATATATCGTCGTTCCAGACAAAAATTGAAGACCTGGTAATTCATTCTAGAGAATAAGGCTGTTCGTGTCGTTAATAACAAATTTACTGTAATTATTTCATTGCAAACAGCTTGTGTATAAGCAACTTACGTTAACGTACACCGTTTTCTCTTATTTTCTGTCTTACGTTCATTTTTTCAAGCACGGATTTGCATTGGAAAATAACTTATAGTATTGGACATCGTACAAAAATGATTTCTCGTAGCATTATTGGTAGCACTCAGAGACTGTACTAGTAATGGATGTAAAAATAGAACTGCAGAGATAGTTGAAATTTGACAATGATTTGCACAGTAATAAAAGTTATTAAGCACTTTCGCCATCAAGGGAATTTATATTCATAGACTTTGGAAATTTAATATCGTTCCCTGGTAACACATAACCTTTTAAAGTTTCAAGATAATCACGAATACAAATTACGGCTGCATTATTTCCTCGAAATTTATTTAGCAACGCGTTTCTTCTAATCTGTCATTGAACAGAGAGAGAGAGCGATATTAACGTCACAAATTGACAAAAAAAAAAAAAACGAGAAAACCTTTCGACCAAACCCAATATTTTCCAAATGAAAATTTGTCAATCTGTCCTGCGACGTTGTCGTGTCCATTAAAACGAAACGTCAGTTAGTTAAATTAAAATAACAGTCGGAAGTATTTAAAAATGGAAGCGCGGCTCGTTTGACGCTATCAAACGATCGTACACTATATTGCATCAGGTATAAATGTTTACTTTTTAAAACTGTTCCATCCAATTTGTAAATAAATTTCTTGCAAGCTCGTCGGTTTTTTCTATTTCACCGTGCAAATTTAGCGAGTTAAATTTATTTTTGCAACGATAAATAATAATTCGGTACAATGTTACTTGAAACCATAATTTCAAACATAGTTACATTTGCTTTTCGACGTACTTGCCTGTGAATACGTTAATTTTATGTGAAATAGCGTAAAGTGCCTAACCGTTTCCATTTTTTTTTTTTTTACAATCGTCTATTTTCTTTGTGATTCGAATTGAATACGATGTTACGCGAACATGATGCGAAACGAAACGCTATTGTAGGGGTTTCTTTCGGAGTCGTTACATCACTCTTTTGTCACTCTTCTTGCAGCTCGATAAAACTTTGGAAGAAGAAATGACCTGGAAAAACTAGAAGATTTTTACGTTCACAAGTCTACGGTGTTTGTTTTCTATTACAAACAGAATCGAAAAACGAATGAAGATAAAGTCGAAGGGAAACTAAAGCGTCAGCCATTTTGAACTGCACCTAAACTCATGTTCCATTAATCAAGAATACTTACTAACTGTACATTTTATCCTTACTATTTTTCCTTTAAGAGACGCACGTTAATAAAGTTTTCAGCTAATTAACAAAATTTTATTCAATTTATAATTGGAGGATTTGGAATATATATACAGGGTGTTTTTGAATTAACAGCTGATAAAAAGTACCTATTATAAACCACTGTTGCGTCCCGCACACCGTGTATTCTTGTATGGAATACGGCGGGGTTGTAAGACCCGTCTCAGAATGCTTCTGTCGTGGCTGTAGGGACGCTGACCGTTGTGAAATTAATCACTACGGCCTGATTATAGGTGTACTGAGTTACACTTGTCTGCCCTTTACTGAAATCTTTATTTTCTACTGTATGAGTGAAAATGCCTGATGTGAATATGGTTGACTTGTGACTCGTGGTAGTTGAATTGTGACTGGTGAAAGATGACTTGTAACTGCCCTCGGAATCGAATGTCCCTCTCCCTGGACGCGGATGACTCCAAGACGCGGGTGACATGGGAATGCATGTGATTGGCCAAGAAAATTAGGTGGAAATGGTTCCGGTGAGGTAATTGGTTAATCGGGTACGTGGTACGTGTGCTGTCGGAGACAAAGGCAGAAGGGGCGAAAATCGGGGTTTTTCCCAAAAAACCGTGGTCGCGAAAGGCGATGCTCGCCCATTGTTCCGCGGCGGTCCTCTGATGTACCGTTACGGTACATCGAGGGCTGTCCAAAGGACGCTGCTCAACAACCACTTAAGAAAGCCAATCTGTCTTAAGAAATATTATGTGTATAGGTTAGTGAGCTAATTATTGGCAAAGTATTCAATTTTTTATTTCATTCGTACCGTAGAGTGACTAACATCTGAACAGATAAGGATATCAACAAACTCGTAATAATTATAAAAATATAATTAAATTATGGGCGCATATAAAAATGTCTCCCCTCGTTTCTTCATTTAAATACCTACATTCCAAATAAGGAAAAATCAGAAATTTATAATTCCCCCCAAAATAGAATTTAAAACGTCTCTAATTACTCGAAGAGCAGAGATTTTATACCTCACCCTGATTTTAAGAAGTAAGGAAATTTTCCATGTTATTGTCAACAGAAATGACGTTATTAGAGGTATTATTGCTGCTCTTATTCTACACTGGTTGCGATTATTCACGAGGTGAGTTAGATGGGAAGATGGAGGTTATGTTTGCTACAAGCAAAGAGGACACGAGGAAGAGAAGTTACAAAAAGCGTGCGATGAAATATCAGCAGAAATGTTAATGAAATTAGTACGACGAATGCCGAAAAGTTTGAAGAATAGTAATTAAAGCAAGTGGTAAACATAGTAATAAATATTAACCCTCGTATGCCAATGGTTGGGTTGCTGAAAACGCAGCACTTCAGAGGGATAACATTCGCAATGGCCATACGGCTAAAATTTTTTTGAAAAAATTAGCAAAGACATTGTTCAAAAACGTGCTGTTGAATTTATATTTATATTTAACGGAGAATTTAATAGAGGCGATCGGGAGAAAAATAGTGAAAATTGTACCACAGCCAAAGCCTCAGAAACGTTGCAAATGTTACTTTTGTATTGCAAATGATAAGCAATTTACGCAAACACACATTTACAAATGCAAAAGCTTATAATTCTATGTATTAAATGTATAGCGGTACTTCCCACGTTCCACCGCCAGAGGGCAGAATAACGCTGACCCTTCTCACTAGTCCTCCGCCAAGGTTCCTATTACTATATACCGGGTGTCCAAATTTTTTTCGGATCAAACTTTGTCAGTATGTTCTACAGGTGTAAGTAAGAAAAAAATGTTATATGAACATAGGTGGTTTGAAGCTTTGTTAGAAAGTTTTACAACAATAATACAAAGAAATACGAAGGGAATGGTAACTGAATTATAAGTTGGTAAGGAAATTTAAGAGAGTTTAAGAATGTTAAGGGAATTATTCTTAAAAAATGACTGGAAGAAAATTGCAAGAATAGAAATAACATGAAGGATATTAATAATTAGTATTGCTGCAAAATAAACACGATACAATGTAAAAGGATAAAAAATGATGTCTGTACAGAAAATGACATTTTTGGAAAAATGCATACAATTAGATATCATTTGAAATGTGAAATTCTACAAACTGGAATGTTATACTACTACTATATTAAGTAATTAGTAAAAAATGCAGTGTTTAAAGATTCAGCGCTGACAGTTTTACATTAAAAAATCGCAAACGCACAGCAATCACAGCAAATGAATATTGTTGGAGTAAAGAAAAGGAGCACTTGTTGGACCTATTCGTAGCTATTAAAAAGCGCCGAAAAAACGAGCACAGGCTTCAAAGGATGACTCGAGTATTCGAAAGTGAGCTAACTACGATCCTCGAGTAGTAAGCTAAGCATCGAATTCGCTTTCAGAAGGCGAAATACCCTCATTTCACTACGTGAATAATGCACGTACCCATTGACATACGAAATTCTCTACTCACTGACACGCTTTGGTTCAAGTACTGTAACTTGTGTTAGCGGACGAATAAGAAATATTTCATTTCCTCGTTAACAAAGACAGATCTGTTTTGTCATTTTTGTTGTTTTCGTCGATTTCGGAAGCTTCAATTAACTTCTGTCAATTATAACACACAATCTAATATTTTGTCGAAAATACTAGATTAAAAAAATTTTCAACACATTTTTAAAGTAATTGGTACTTCACTGTACAATCGATGGAAGAAATATAGCGAGATCGTAAAATCAGTCAGGTAAATCAGTGAAAATCAACGTTTCGAGTGTTCTAACAGGGAAATTGACAGAAATCTTCGGTAACCCGAACATCCCGATTTTTTCTTAAATTTTGTAGATTTCTAAAGGACTCCTTATAAGGACTCGTACTCGTACTCCTTAAAGGACTCCTATAAGGACCTCAATAGAGCAGTCAGGAAAATCAAACAATTTTTCTTTTTTATGTAACTTCTTGGTTGTTCAGGGTGAAAACAGCCCTCGCAGTTTACTGTGCATTTCCCTATTATTCTGTATATCTTGAAAACTGTAGCAAATATAAACAAATTGTTAGAATGCAAATTTACTGTCCCGGTTGCGGCTAGATCCAGCTGTGCCGCCTCCTGATGCTTTAATTTACCACCTCGTTACGTTTGTTCCTTCGCCTATACAGGGTCAGTTAGCTCCTTTAGAAAGGAGTTTATTCAAAAATCCAACGAAATTATGAAATTTCTTTGCTGTCTCAGATGAATTAGTGGTATTTCGGAATCGTCAAGAATCGACTGCTACAAATCCTATCACAAGTTTACCTCGTCTTAAAGAATGCGAAACATTTGAATTTTCCTATTTCTACATTTAAATGACATTCGGCGTTAAATCATAAATATTTCGTTGAAAATGAACCGTTTTCTCCCTTCCCCCCGACACACGCGAGAAAATATAAGCGCATTCGGCTTGACGAAGGTTACAACCCAGCTAAGTTTCGTTAATAAGTGAGTGGTGCACTTGAGGGCCTCTCTTCGCGAGGAGTAATTCTTATGAAACGATAATGTAACGTACGGAGATGATACACGTGTTCGCTAGCACAGAACCTATATTGTAAACACTGGAATACTGGAAAATGATCTAGCATTAGTCGATTCATACTGTACAGGTATTGTGTAACAGCTACTTTATACTCGACGAGAAAATTAAAAGCTGCACCGTTCCCGAACAAAGCAACGTGAACCGCAACAGAGGAACAAGAGAGCATCGTAAAGCGAATCGCGTTGCTTATCGTGGGAGAGAACAAGAGACTCGATGAAAAATTTCATGCAACTAAGTCTGCGATAAGATCGAGCAGTTCTCGCGTGAGAAACATTCGAGGGTGTAAAAAAGGGAAATTTGCATGAAACTGGATAACGGCAGCCAGCACGAATTCTTCGCGCTACCCACGGATCTGAAGCATGAAGGAGAAAAGCAAGGTTTAAACAGGAATTCCAGCCGGATGAATTATTAAGAAACAATTCGTGACGTTTGCAATTTTACACGTTCGAACCTTTCTTCCTGCATCGCCGAAAGAGCGGTGAAAAATATTTTCTGGGCTTTTGTTGCATTCCGTATTCCTACGAATCGTCTCGTACATTAGAAAAGTGGAGATAGACGAACGAAGAAAGAGAAAATTTCGTCTTTGACGACAAACATCGCGTTCCACTCCGAAAGCTTTCACCCGTTCTTGTGGCTTTCCGCATGAATCTGCGTACACTGAACTGCATTCTTGGTATGCATGCGCCCTCCTCTGTGCATTGCGGTTTCACCATCTCCTACCTATCGGAGGAAGATCATATACACAAGCAGGAACTTATCTTCCATGCAGAAAGCAAACGAAAAATCGGCAAGTTGCTGGTAACCGAGGCGGTCGAATCACCTTGGTAAAACGGGAAATTTTGAAAAACAGTCGTCTGTCGAAACGGGAAATGCACGACGAGATAACTTAATACAAGCGTTGCTAAAGCTGCGTCTACACTGTATGACATAACGAAGGCAAAAAAGTGTAAGTCAGAATTGTTAGCTTCGCAGAGAAGCACTTATAATATAGGGGTGAGTGATGCAGTGCCGGCCAAAGCTAGATCTCGCTTATACTGTTAGTTGACTGCACTACTGATGGAGAAACAAATGAATACTATAGCCCTGAGCAACGTATTCCGTTCTGTTTTCTTCAGTATTACCAGAGTTCCAAGACGTTTAACGTTTACGCTGGTGTTCCGTACGACAAAAGTTACTTTTCATAGCTGCAATGGTTGGGCTCGCGTGAAGTATACGTAAATAAGAGTTCTATTCTATTTTTAAACGACTTTTACTAACACCATTTATTACTTAGACCTTCAAATCTACCAACTAAGTAGCTGGCCGGTACTGTACGACAATTTTTCGTTCGCTGCAAATTACAACTTTTTTATTTCTACCTGTCTCGCGGAATATTGTTTAGAAGCCCCCGCCGTCTTTATTTTAAGCATTTGTCCCATAGCGGCTAGCAATCTAGACAAAGGAAGAAACCATCCGGCGTACAGATTGCTAGTACGTTTCATGAGATACAAGTTAAAAGCTGTTTTTGAGAATGTCTCTTTATTCGTTAATCCCTTAAGGAATAGTTTCTTATCCAAAAGGTCGTTTACGACCTCAACAGCTAATTGTACGTGTCACAAAACGTGAGTTTCTAGAGGGCTTCGGGACAGAGGCCCAGGCCTGGTGGAAATTCCCGTTATGGTTTCAAATGTTTAAACTTTTGCTGATCTTCACCCCCTCTTGTCATCGCCTAGTCCGCACGGGGCGTGTTGCGGACACACGGATAGGTCGATGGCAATCAGGAGAAAATATAATTGGCTAATACCGACAGCCAATCGACGAAAAAGCCATCTTTTCAAAGTTTTCCTCCTTCTGGAAAAAACTGGAGAGGCCAGTCCAAGTTCAAATCCGGAGCTCAACCGAAACCATAGTAAATTATACATATTCAATATCGCCATCGCGTAGATCACTCTGATTTTTTGTTTATATGATTCAAGTGCAAATATGCAATTAAGTTAAAGATTAACTCCTCTTTAAATCGAATCATTCCTACCTCCTTAAACAGTCGTAGGAATTCGCCTAATCCGCGACGCGGTAATAACCACGCGGAGATTTACGACCTCCACGAGACCACGGTCCGATCAAAGGAGTCTCGTCGCGGACGTGTGCGCGAAAAAACTACTACCAATTATTTACCTTTATGAGAAAATTTCAGAAAAACCATTTGTTCCCTTTTATGAAGCACCCTTAGTACTACAAACTACTTTTTGGAAATTTCATTTTTACCAACATTAGCCCAGGTTATAGTGCAAAAACTTAGAGTCGCCGGTACTGCACGACTCTCCCCTACTGTATTTTTTCATACACTATTAGAATCTCGGGTAAAAGAGCGTGGACGAAGTGAAATTGACTTGTACTATTAGAACCATAAGCAAAGAACAGCAATGTAAAAGATACAGATAAAGATACCTCTGTATCTCTTAATTTCCGGAAACAAATACAGGATGTTCCATTTGAAAAAATCGCGGTGATCTCTCAAACAGTTGGAATAACAGTATCAATATAGGAACTGTATGATAAAACTTTTCGTATTAATTGCAACGTTCCATATCGATTTATTATTGCTCTTGCCAATAGCAATTGTACATACATACGTTCTGATTAAATCAATAAAGATTAACGTTTAATTTTGCTTCGTTTACACGACATATCTTGCTCCTAACAGACGAGGTATAACAGATATTTACTATTAGATTATCGTATTCGCACAAAAATGTCAATTCACATTGAATTTCATTTCAATATTCGTTTATCCTATCACCGACAACTCTCGGTTTTTACAAAGAATCGTCTGCTCGGTGATAAATTACGAAATACCAAAGTTATTCGATAAGTAAGGAGACAAAGAGCTCTATAATTAAAAAAAAAAATCCAAACAAGAAGTGCGATACTTTCAAAATCATAAGTTCACATCTCTGTCGTCAATTTAAAACAGCTGTTAAAATTGAAACTAGATATTTCCATTAGATTGCAACGAGAAAGTGGAAATCAGTATGCAGAACTGGCTCAAGTAACAGGATGAAGGATTCTTTGCTGCTGATATAAACAAGCTAATAGAGTGATTGGACAAAAGCACAATTTTAACAAGGGATAACGTCGAAAAACAGGTAAACTCTGTGTTAATGCTCGTGGCTGTGGCGATGAACTTTCGAGCTTTGTGGATGTTTGCACGATGTTGTGCCGTCTAGATACTGGTTCGAAGGACCACCCAAATGATTGGGACTTGCAAAAACTGATCTATGGTAGAGCTGGTTGCTCCTTGGTTCTCCTTGTTCGCGGTGGTTGAACGACTACTCGACGACTCAACTCTCCGACGTCGCGTCTCGGACGTCCGTGAGAGGGATTTTTGTTGTGACACGCTGATTGGTTAATGGTTAACGATTGCATTTGCCAATCAGCGTGTCTAATATCGTCTTTACCGCCCTTCCAGTGCGCCCTTAGCGCGCTGTCACCTTGGAAGGGTGGGAGACGGTCGCGAGGGGTGGGCGGAAGGTCCCAAAAATCTGGAATTTCCTCCGGGTGACTGATCGGCAAGCGGACCGTTACATATTCGTGGTTTATGGTATGTTCGTAGGCTATTGAGCGCGAGGGACAGAAATTACTAAAAATCTAACAAAGCAATTCTAGTGACCCTCGCAGGATGTAATTAGACCTGTGCAAGCAATAAACGAAAATCCTCAACTCAAAAATAACCGTTCCCGGTCGATCGTGCCATAAGCCGTTTCTGCAGAAAACTCTGAAACAAGTTGAATAAACCACACTAAAACAAGAACCGTTTGCCTCTTTATTTATCGAACGACCCTCGTATGTTTAGAAAGATATTTCAAATATTTCTGTAAAATCGTATTATAGGATGTCAGAAAGAAGGCAATAAATTAGGACTAAATTCATGTAACGTTCATTTCTAAACATCGAACTGGCCGCAATATTTCTTCGATATCCTATTACAGCTAGGTACATAGGTACACATATATGATACCGTAAAAAGGTAGAAGACGTTACGCTTAACTCTTTCTCAGATATTACATAGGTACTATAACTTATACAGGGTGAGGCAAAGTTAACTACCCGACTTGGTTTCTTTACAATTTTGAAATAAATGGATGTTACGAACCCACTGCCTTTCCCCCCACACATTGCTATTAGATACTATTATAATACTTGTTCCGTACCGAACATTTTTTTGTCTATTTTCGCATCGAGCCTTTCTCCTTTTATTTTTATAGCTTAAGGAAATTGTAAGACGGGCCTGAAGAATCCGCGACCCATAGGATTAGCCGGGGCCGTTATTAAGCGCGTACCCTCGGTAATTTCACCACCAGAACTCAGTTTATTAACCATTGTCCCGATTTTCCAATTACTGAACTAGTGTCTTCCTTCTCTCATGTCCTATCTCCTTTTTTCGGAATTCCCCAAAACCCCGACACCTCATCCTTCTACCACCACTTCCCACCACCACACCCTACGACCAATACTTAATGTTCTCATTTCTCCCATTTTTCACTTCCAAAATTAAACTCCGCCCTCAGTAGCTGAGATGCGTGACTTCCTCTGAATTTCGAATCAGTATCATTCTGAACGTTAAACAACCAAATATTGAGTCAGTCCGAGAGCTGAACGCATAATCAAGTCGTTTATATTATAACGTTGGAGAAAGGGTATTCCGGGATCGCTTCAGACCTCGTTAGAAAACAGTCCGATTTTTCTCTCGTGATCCAAGTTTGAAACATAACTCAAACCGACGCGAGTACACGACAGAATCCATCCCTAAAGTTTCGAAACACTCTGTATACGTGTACCGTGAGTAGCACGCGTCCCTTCGATTTTCATTTCGGTGAAAATGACAATTTTGTTTATCGAAACGCGACACCACAGGCTCGATTATCGGAAACGTTGTCGGCAAGGTGCCAAAACTAGTATAAAAACCGACGTACCTGCACAAGGTCGACAGATAGTGTAAAACCATACACCTAGAACGACACCCAATACAGGTTAAGGGATAAACTAATGTAAGATCAAAGATAATTAGTTTTGCTCGAAGTGACGAAGTTGATCTTGTTACTCTCAATTCGTTATACTTTGTCATTACTGGAGAAAAAAGGGGAAAAGATAGAATGAGTGAAAATCCTTGCAACTAAACAGGGTGAAATACAGATTAAGAAACACACGAGACAAAATAGCATCTGTTCCGTACCGAACATTTTTTTTGTTTATTTTCGCATCGAGCCTTTCTCCTTTTATTTTTATAGCTTAAGGAAATTGTAAGACGGGCCTGAAGAATCCGCGACCCATAGGATTAGCCGGGGCCGTTATTAAGCGCGTACCCTCGGTAATTTCACCACCAGAACTCAGTTTATTAACCATTGTCCCGATTTTCCAATTACTGAACTAGTGTCTTCCTTCTCTCATGTCCTATCTCCTTTTTTTCGGAATTCCCCAAAACCCCGACACCTCATCCTTCTACCACCACCTTCTACCACCACTTCCCACCACCACACCCTACGACCAATACTTAATGTTCTTATTTCTCCCATTTTTCACTTCCAAAATTAAACTCCGCCCTCAGTAGCTGAGATGCGTGACTTCCTCTGAATTTCGAATCAGTATCATTCTGAACGTTAAACAACCAAGTATTGAATCAGTCCGAGTGCTGAACGCATAATCAAGTCGTTTATATTATAACGTTGGAGAAAGGGTATTCCGGGATCGCTTCAGACCTCGTTAGAAAACAGTCCGATTTTTCTCTCGTGATCCAAGTTTGAAACATAACTCAAACCGACGCGAGTACACGACATACTATTATTAACATTATTGTAATTAGATACTCTTATTATATTATTATTAACATTATTATTAGATACCATTATTGGATTATTATTAACATTGTTATTAGATATTATTATTATCATAACCAAACACCTTTATAATTATAAACCAAAACGCCAAGCAACCGCCACGGGTAGGAAGGGAGCAAAGTCGGGA
>NW_017100150.1:944247-968656 GCF_001263275.1 Habropoda laboriosa
CCAGGCCCTTTTCCTGACCATTGATTGGTCGGAAGCAAGGTGCCAAAACTAGTATAAAAACCGACGTACCTGCACAAGGTCGACAGATAGTGTAAAACCATACACCTAGAACGACACCCGTTCCAACTAAACATTTAATAAAACAACATCAAACACATTTCTGGAATTTTACGCCTTTAACCAACCCGAAACGAAGGCGATCTGAACCGTTACGACCCGTTCCGTAACAATGGAAGATATTAGTTTCTTTTCTTCAAGTGATATGTTCATTTTGCATTTAACACATTTTTATTATTTGCATACGGAATTAGATACCTTGCAATCTATTCGATAAACAAAGCTCGATCCAATTTTTTTAGAACAAAGCCTGTATACGATACTAATTTTGTCAATATCACCTGTCACGTTTTTCGAAAGAGAAATTTCTCAGCGCAAGCTCTGCAGACGCAAGTAATTGACAAATAAAAGAATGTACAATGATTCTCCTCGTCAAACGACTTCCGTAAAACTTTCCGAGCTTAAACGTGCATTGAAAGTATTTTTGAAAAGAAACCCCGATTTTCGCTCCGCGGCGGTTGAAATACCCGATTCAAATTCATAGAGAATGAAAACGGTATCTACATTTTACCCCTGGCCTGGTACGTTGAAAATTCCACTGGAGGAGAAAGCTCGTGCAGAAGTACTTATATTTCGAAGCTTCTTTCGCTCGATTGTCCTCGAAAAATGAGTGCGTGTGCACCAAAAGGATTGCGCAATTTTCGGAGACTGAGAAATGGAGGGGAAGAAGAGAGAGAGAAATAGATGAGCATGAAAAGAGAGCGGAAGCTCGAGGAAAGAGCACGGAAGGGCCGAGGATATGGAATAAGGCAAAAGAGATGGCCAGGGGCAAGTGAATAGAATAAGGAAAAATTGGAAAAGCAAACGAACAAATACGAGAGATAGAGGGGAAGAATGAGCCGGTACTGCAACGGAAATGGCTGTACATATAGAGAACATACGGCTTCTGCGTACGACATTCGAATTACTGCGCGCCAATAACGATATTTATGAAACGCGCTTTCGTATCGCTTCGAGTGATGAAGTGTCTATGTGTTTTTAGGGCTCTCGAAAAATACTGAAGCTGCGTTTCAAAGCGAACCGAACACTCCTGCGTTTCACTGCGTATCCGACAGTTTCAAATAATTCCCGGCCCTCTGAAAAAGTGTACGTATATATGTTACATACGCTACCGCTCAAAAGTATCCGGACACTTCCTTATTCCCTAAAAAATGCAGTTTAAGTTAGTAGAAAAAGTATTTACATTAATTTAATCTTTCGTAATTGTTATTACAGTGGATCCCGGTTAATTGGGACACATTAGGACCGGACTAATTTGTCCCAATTAAGCGGCTGTCCCAAAAAAAGCGAATTTCAACAGGTAAAATCTGAACAACGTAAATGTGTGTTTGAAACGGTAATATATAAGCCACTTAAATCCAGACAGCCATAAAACAAGTTACGCATTGCGAAAAATGCTAAACTGAAATTCAACGAATAAACTGTTCGCATGGTGAACATGTTACGTATACGGATTTCAAAGTGAATTCACGCGGGAAAAAACTGATTTTCAAGCAAACTCGTGTTGTCCAAAATTACCACACTTCCGCGTATTTGCCACATTTTCAACGGAATAATTAATTATCGGTGCTGTATCAATTTGATAAGTTACGCAAGCATTCCAACTATGCGCCAACATCGTCTAGTCGCATATTGAAAATTGATTGCTTGAGCAAGCGTGTTACAATAATAAACTAAAAGCTAATAGAAATCTCCATCAAGTATCGTAAATATTATACCTCCGAGGGGCGAAGCTTTGACGTCTCCTTCCAAGTTTATCCAACTTGTGAAATAGAAAATGGAAAATAACGATGTTACTTACTGTAATCGGTATTATGTAAAATTTCACTTTAATTTTATTACGTACACACAATCTTTCCAATGTGCTTCTTCAGTGCTACATATAGCTGATACACCCACTTAACATCGTAACACAGACTGTAGGTGGAAATAAAGCGACGTGTCCGGTGTTTAATTGTATTGTTTATCAAACTGTGACCGACACAGGGTATATATGTATATGTTTGTCGAAGAATGAAAGAGCTGATTAACAAAGAATGAAAAATGTGCTTGAAGATGTTTATATAAATCTAATATTCATAGAATTACATTATTTATAAATGATAGGTTGAACACATGTATACATATATACCGGGTGTCCCAGTTTCTTTTGGATCAAACTTTGTCAGTATGTTCTATTGATGTAGATAAGCAAAAAATGTTATATAAACATAGGTTGTTTGAAAGCTTTGTTAAAAAGTTATAACAAAAATACGAAATACGAAGAGAACGGTTATACCGGGCGGGCCATTTAATTACCTTCTCCAGCTACGGTGGTGCGAAAAAATTTGTATACGTAATTTAAATGGTTTCAAAAGGTGAATAAGATGGAAGAAAAAGTTTTTTATAAATGCCATTTTTTCTGTTCCCTTTCAAGGACACCTATGTTATTTAATAAATTTTCTGCTGTACCTTGCAGCAGACATTGATGTGCACTTAAACATGCATAATAATATGACCTTGGAATGCGAAAATGTGAAACTTCCTTGCATTTTCTTCCATTTCTTCCATCAAAAATATTTGTCTTCCATCTCATTCGTTTGAAACCATTTAAGTTACGTATGCAAAATTTTCTCGTACCGCCATAGGTAGAGAAGATAATTAAATGACCTGTTTTACGTGGCCCACCCTGTACAGTAGTGAGAAAAGAAGGCAAAAACTTTCTGTTCGATTCGAAACATTTCTATCCACAAATATTGTGGCATAGAGAGGCAACGAATGAAAACATTAAGGTTCACGTGTTTGCTCAACTAGCAAGGGTACCGGCAGGTTTGGTTTCCGTCCCAATGCCTACATTCCGAGGTGGGTAAGGAGTCGGGCACAAAAATAAAGGTCTGAGGACTAGTGGCCTCGGGCTGTCGCTTACGTAGTTAAGGATGCATCTTCTTCTGAATATACAGGCTGCGGCGGCAAGGACAGCTCAATCGAGCATAGAATGATTCATCGTACAAAAATAAATGCAAACCTTAGACTGAAGTTTCTTTTTTCATACAGTTCCGTTTAAAAAAAGAAATCAATTTTGAAGAATTACTAAATGGGTATACACCATTTTTTGTTTTAAACCCACCGCCATCACTTTCATTGGCATTATGTATGACATTTTATTAGAAAAAGTGTTCCAGCACTCAAACCTCAGAAAATGTGGTTATATAGTATCTATTACTATTTTCCTCCTTAAGGTTACCATAACTAATCCACGTAACGGTTCCAAGTGGCACTTGATTGAGGATAAGAACAAATAAAATAAGCGAATAAGTGAATATGAAGGAAAATAACAAAATATACAACGAAATAAGGACATTATCGACGACTAGACGTGAATAAAGAAATAAATAACGAATGACCAGAGATTGAGGTTAGGTAAAAGTTTTATATTTTATGTTAGGCTGAACTCAGTACGTTAGGCATACACCTGCTAATGTAATTGTGCTAATTACAGATATACACTGTGATACGACTTAAATAATTAAACAAGCGGCATCAAATTTATATTTATTGCGTTATAAATATTGCTGCAACGTTAATGCAAGTAACTAAATTTAATGTCACCGATTTTTTAATTTTGTCACCTAACATGGATAAAAGTAATCAGTAGTAAAATAATACAATAGTAATTTTCAAAAATGGTCATTCTGTGCTTTAAATTTAATTTCACACGAGGAATCACTCCATGTCTAGTTGTGCCATTATTACAGCCACACACTGCACATACAGGGTGTCGAAAAAAGAGTTACCTACTTTAGAAAATAATACTCAATCAGCTGACTAAAAACTGTTGGAAAAATGTAGGTCGAAAAATCCCTATTATTTGAAGTAAAAGCGATTTCCTGTTTCGGTTTGATGATCAATTGTTATTATCTTGTACAAGATGGAAGGATGGAACTCCGCCATATTTTGATAAGCAATACTTGAACCGTGCACTTTCGAAAAAATTGACCTGACACGTGGCGCTTGTTTTGTACATGTGTGTGTTGCACATTTTATCGATTTCATCGTGATCGTCACCTGCCGAACGAGAATAATTATATTACGAATGTCACGTCGTCTACAATAATTGACGGAACGTGTTAGGCGCAGCGGTTTATGACACGTGGCCAAGAAGGCTATTTTTGAGATTAGAACTTTAGTTCGTTATCAGCATGATTCAGGGATTAAAATATGTCCCGGTGAGAGGAAAATTAGACGTTAATTTCTCTCAAAATTGGCTTTCCGAAGGGTGGCTCAGGATCTATTGTAACGGTCAAAGGATCGACGCGGTCGCAACCTGGAGGGAATTCCGCGCTGTTGCCAAACCTTTGTCACCTTCGTCAAACCCAGCGTTACCCCCTCCCCAAAGCAACGCGCTGGCGGTGCAAGGGGGCGGGGTCACGAACATCGAGGTACGCTGATTGGTCGGTTAAAGAAGTAACAAGGAATCAATCAGCGTGCACAACACTCGAAGGAACAAGTTCTAAAATGTATCAAGGGACAAGAAGAAGAGTAAAAACAGGTCAGATAATCCCAACAGCCAGACTTACTGACCTATACGACAGAAACCGCATTCTCTACCGAGTTAAATTCAGATTCCCAATTTCAGGTTGACTCCTTCACTATGTTGTTTGGCTGCACTACTGTCTTGTTCTCTAATTGTCGCTTCTCTCGCTGCTATTCCACTTCATACGCGTTGCGTGTGCATCCCTTCTAGGTTTTTTGAAAATTTTCCCCTGGTACAACTCAAGAAGACCAAGGCCGAAAATACATCTGGATACATAGCTCCTAGGAACGGATCACGAGCTCATCCCACCCCAAAAAAATGAAAAAAATAAATAAAAACAGGTCAGATAAGTTAGATCAGTTAAACAAGTCAACTCTATCGGTCAGATTCAGTAAACTCACTGATAGTAACATATACACTACCCGTCAAAAGTTTGGAATCACTGAGCATTTCAATTTACACAAAAATTTCCAGAATCAATTGATGTAAGATAAATTGATAAATGTAGAATTGAGATGGACTTGAAATCTATAAAAAATTAGCAGCAGATTTAATATCGATGAAAAGTGGGAGGTGATTCCAACAAATCTATAAAAAATTAGCAGCAGATTTAATATCGATGAAAAGTCGGAGGTGATTCCAAACTTTTGGCCGGTAGTGTACATAGAGCCATGCACTACTACTCAGGCTAGTGCCCACGGCATTCAGACCAATGAGAAACAGTTAGGCTAGTTATTAAGTTAAGTGAATAAAATGGTAAACCACAACACAGTGATTTCCTATCCCTCGTTACATTAGAGATTTTCTAAAAAAATTTTCTCAATAATTACTTATGCAATTAACTAATGTCAATTCAAAAACATCATAGTAGGTAGTAACATAGATTAATAAGTTGGTAAACTGAGCCAATAGGAACAACTCCTATTAAGACAAAAATAATATTTAAAGAAAAAACAGTGATTTCTAATCCCTCAACACCATGAAGGTGGTCTTTCGAGCAAAACTTTAGACGACACACCACGTGCAATAATTAACCAAGCACGAACGATCAGCTGATCGACCACAGACCTAACCGATCGCTTGTAACCTGTTTTTCCAACTTATTACAACTTCTAATATATCCTTCGGAAACATTGGTTTTCATAACACGTCTTTGACTATTGAGGACTATCGAATGGAATTTCTAAAACACTCCGACTAATAAACGTCACTTCGCCAGCTTCGAAACATTCGAAAAATGCCAATCACAACCTCAACATTTTCAACTCGAAAATAATCTTTTCTCCCAATAATGTCATAAACCGTGCCAACGGAAATCGAATGTATGCTATTACGTCGGTCGAAATTTATCCTTCGCACTCTTCTGTGGAGTGATATTAAAAACCTGACATATTTTACACCGGTAAATGATTTTTTACCAGAGAAAAAGAAGCGGGAAAAGCATTTCCTCTGAAGAATTCGAGCGGTAGAATTCTTAGTTAATCCATTTCAAATAGGAAAAATCCTATATAACTGTGAATAAACATCCCGGCTAAGGCTAACTTTTTGGCAAAAAATAGCCTGCTCGTATATTCATCAGCCGGGATAAGTCCGCCCAATTATCGAATGCCTAGTCACCGCGTGAAAAGGTAAAAGCATTTTCTACCTGCTGCCACCCTTCAGTATTGACCGTACCTGTGTAAAGCGCTCCTAATATCGCCGCGGTGTGACAATGTGAAAGTAGACTGATTACTGGTAGTGTTTCTAAATGTTCTTACTGCTCAGACAACGGACAAATTTCCTATTTTTCAGAATTCCAATATTTGATTTTCTCAGCATGCATTTAACTTTGCGATCAGGAGAAACGCCTAACGCTCAATTGGTTTTTAAGCGTTTAGCCACTACTGCTCAATAGTAATCAACATATCGCAACCTTAAGACACACCTTTTCACGGACCAGGACAGTTAAGAATATCAAAAGATACTCCGAAGAAATTGTACATTTATTATTATTGACTTCTGAAGATTCGCGGGATTCGCACAAGCTTTGCATACAACATTTTGCCATATTATTATAAATATCGGAGATGCTCCAGGTGGACAAAGTTCTTGCCCCACCCTGTATATCCCAGAAACCTTCTACACACGCAAGTAATACGGGTCACGGATAACCCAGTTTCGTCTTACTAAATGATGAAAAACAGAATCAATTATGCACCGCCCTAGCACATATCGCGAGTTCTCTTAGCGAGTAGATTTTTGTACATCGTCATCCTCCTTTTAACTCATTCACAATTATACCGTAAAGTTTCACGCCTCGACTAAAAGGAAGGAGATGCATACACAGGTACTTGTGATAAGTAGGATACCTTGTACATTGCAACGGTCGAACAAGCATATGGTTGCTGTCTTAGTCCAATCGCACAATACAGCAAAGGATCACAAGAAATCTCTTCGAAAAATTGAATAACTACTCTAATTTGTGTTTTTACTAATTTACTTCTCAAATTTAACATTTAACAGCAAACTATAGCAGAGAAGAAGCTTGAACGCTTCTTGTCGGCCTATTCGATTGGACTGACAAGGGAGGTTTCCCAGATGATCAATTAGTTTCAAAAAAGTAACGGTTGGAAGTTACAGTACTTCACTTCTTAATAACTGAAGTGAGTGTCATTCACTCGAAAAAGGGGATAAATGACATTTTTTCGTAACTTGGCGCCATTTTTCTAACCGATACCGAATTTTCCGAGCGAATAGCATTCACTTCAGTACTATAACTTTCAACCGTTACTTTTTTTTAACTGATTGATCATCTGGGAAACCTGCCTTGTGAATGTTACATTCCTACTTACTGCCTAGCCTGAGTGCTGGATGTTCTGAACCGACTGATTGCTGTTTTCTCACTCAAAGCTTGATTCTGAGTATTGTTTCTGACTGATTGTAACTAACCTTTACTCTCTGGCCATTGACGACCGTCTCCTTTCTAGTTTCTTTAGCCACGCAGGCTGATTGGTGATTCCTAAGAATCCTTAATCGCTAATCAACGTGTCTAAAAGTGCGTTTAGAGCAAAGGATCGAATGCTCGTTTGCCCAATTTCAAAAATTCGCGCTCATTTGGTGTAGACGGCAATCATTTGGACTTGAATTTTGTCAAAGTGAAGGACAACGAGCATTTGTTCGTTTGTTCCTTTTACTGCTATAGGTGCTTCGAAAATTTTCTCGCACCGTGCTGCTGGTGACTTGGTACACTTTCGCCTTAATTCAATCCTTGAATTTTGCTTAAAATTCAATCCTTCGAGTACTTTCACATGAACACAATAATAGAAATTTAATATGTTTAAACACTCCAAAATGAAAGATTTTGCCGATAATCTGCGGCAGCGAAAGGGTTAAGGAACGTCGCGAAAGTCCTTCCCTTGCGCCCTCAGCGCGCCTCCTCTTGGGCAGGGATGGCGGTGTCTAACAATGAAGCGAAGGAAATGGATATTTGAACAACACCGAATTTCGTCCAGGTTCTGACCATTCGGTCTCATGACTGTTACAACAAACTTCTGAATGACCCCTTGGAAATTCCCACTTTATAACACGCCTTCGAGCTATCGAGGACGAGAGAAGCGAATTTCTGTAAACTCTAAGCTGCAAACTTCAATTTCTCTCGCCAGGACATATGTCAACCCTTGTGTGGGCAATCAAAATGTTCACGACTGCTTCAAGCTTTAATATGTAAAATTGTTTACGTAAATTTTCATTTTGGAAACGTGTGTCGATGTAAAAGTGTCCGAAAATGGGGATTCGGGGCGATTTTACGATACTTTCACAAGAACATAAAAAATTGTCAAAGGGAAATATAGAATACACAAGGATTAATCCTCTGAATACATAAACTAAGCTTTTGCTCTACACAGGCCATAAAGCGTTGCTAACAAAACATAATAATTACTCCGAGAAAAGGAGGTTGATCGTTAGAATTTTCTAAAATGACAGAGTAAAAGGTATCAAGTGTTTCTTATAAATATTCGGATTGCGACGTGAAACTTGCCGAGATCCATGCCGTGCTTGGCCTCGACCGTCATGCAATTCATTTCGCGCACTCCTCGGCATCTTATTTTATTTTTAACGTGAACGCCGCGTATTGAAAGGTACTAACGAGAGAGGTGCACACCGCGGAGGATCGCGCCAAGCTAGTCAGTTTTAACCACGGAGGGAGACTGGATGTTTTTTGAGAAAGGAAGAACGGTTAAATAAATGGGTCAAAAGGTTTTGCACGGATAGAACGATTAACTGAAGATTTGACTTATTCTTGAAATTAAAGGTATATCGTTTAAAAAAAAGGAAAAAGTGAAAATTTGTAAAAATGATAAGAATTTGAACGGCTAAAATAAACGCTACAAAACCAATATCGTTACAGTATGCTGGAGTCTGAGCTAGAATATAATTGTAACGCGCGAAATTATTTTTCTAAACTAGGAATAGTGTAATTCCTGTAAAAAAATTTTCAATTTTTAAATTGAGAACATTCGTATCAATGTCACAGGAAGACATCTAGGGACACGATGTTTCTTTGAACTAGACGCCTGCTGTAGAAAACATTTCTTCATTTGATGTACAACATTCTACTTCACACAGAGAAAGTCATGAATCAGGTGTAAAACTTTATAATTCCAAGGATAAGTCAGTTTTTCCTTGAAATAACCACTTTTTCACAAGTAGTGATGAAAAGGTCGCAGGTAGCCAAAAGAATACAGTTTCATGAGACGGATACCTCTGTCGTTGTAGAGTCAAACAGTAACGAATTGGGGATCATCCACCAAAAACTGAAGATACAACAGCAGCCAGCCTTGATCAAGAGAAAAGGCTCTATCTTCTTGCATGCCAAATGCCAATCGATTTTCATTTTTTCAGTTTCCTTACACAAAAACAATTCAGGCAATAGGAGGATATTGAAAACACCTTTCAGCAGTTTCTTTCTCTCATAGATTTGGATTTTTATGTATGCTGAATTAATGCTCTTGTAACACGTTGGCAGAAATGTATCGAAGATTATGGAAATTATTTTAAATAAAAATATTCAATTTCAAGGATGACCTAACAGTAGAATAGTATCATAGGTCGAGTAATTACTGCAAAAATATACAAAAATGTGAAAATTGCTAAAGAACATGGACATACATGGGCAAACTTAGACACTCCCTAAAGGACCATTTTTAACAGTAAAAAATTTCGATTTAGATAGCCAAAGGAAGACTACAGATTTCAATATACCTGCAACCGGTACCAGCGATATTTGCACGGACGCAAATGTCTATCGATGGACTTTTACCGTGAAAATTCAAATTACTCAAGAACGAGCCACAAATGGCGAGCGATATACAGGGTGGTCCACGCAACGTGTGCACCGTTATAACTTCCAAAATATGCGCTGCACGAAAGAATGTTATGTACAAAAGTTACACGGTTTAAAAAGGGTACACTATGTAGTGCGTTAATTTTTTTTATAGGCGGAGGCGTTTCGGAGATTTGAAGGTCAGCTTTGGTTTTTTAAACGGAATACTATACTTTTTATACCAAAATATGGTAGAGTATCGAATTGTAAGTAAAAAAGTATCGACCGTTATTAGCCCTGAACCTAATAGCTAACGAGTAACTTCACTTTATTACTTGAAAATTTTCCTCACGTAATATCAAGTTGGAGATTCAACCTTATCTGTGTCATAGAAGTTATAACGGTGCACACGTTGCGTGGACCACCCTGTATTTCCTTTATATTTGACCTCCGACACGTGTCTCGTACAGAGAGATGGAGAAAAATTGTGTCAAGCAAAGACGATAAAAAGCGAAGGTGGGAGAAGATGGTCCACCGGTATGAGAAATAGCGAAGCTAGTCGTCGCGCAAACGAATGACTTACTTCCGAACATGTTGCTCACAGAGTGTACGTGCAGCTACTGCGCGAGTACATCTTTCGCCTAAGTACGACACAGGACGTACGTACACGTGGAATTTAATTAGTTGCATACTTGAGGCCGGTGTGCCTGCACATGATAGATTCTGCACGACGCAAACTACCGCAAAACTCAGACCACCGCCGCGTTCTCATTTTCCTCCCATAAAGACCACTCGACCGTTTACATCGTTCCTTAATTACCCAGGAAAGCCATCGATTTTTCCTCAGCTTTTCTCCGCGCATTGGCAAACGCCGTGGACAAGAGAAAAAAAAAATGGAGTCGGGCTGGCCGAGTAGCGGAGCGAAGTAGCCAGCAAGGTGGCATCGACATTCGAAAAATCGCACGCTGTCCTTTTCGTTTACAATTTCGACCAATTTCAAAGAACGACAAACGGAATAATTTCGAACGGCAGCTCTGCTTTTCAATTCGAAAACTAAATGAATCCGCGGACAGTATTGATTTACAAAGCACCGTTCGACTCTTCCCTTGTAATTATCGATTAACATTTTCTTTTGTCATCGGAATGTTCAATTGTTTCCTTCGTGTACATGGACATATACATGTATACAGGGTGTCTTTTTCACACAGTATCTCGGAAGGAGCCGATGCTATTGAAAATATGTTCTCACGAAAGTAATTAGTCTCTTCAATGACGAAGTAGTGGGAGAAATTTCAAAGTCAAGTTTACTTTCTTTAACCCTCATCCGTCCGTCGTGTCAATTTCACACATTTTTCCGGTAAAAAATTGTACCATTCTGGTGTTTGTAGAAAACATTTTTCGTTTATTTTCTATATTTAATAAAAGAATTTGCAAAATTAATTATTCACCTTTTCATTCAACTGATTTTTTACCATGGTGTCAAATTAACACCGAGGAACCTATTAAGATGTGAAACTGAGCTAAACAGAACGCTGTAATCCTTTCGTCAGAATATCGTAGCGTTTGTTTAGACGAATTCAACGATGCGTCGCACGAAGTCATTTCGCTTTATGAAACATCGTAAAACAGTGATAACTCGGGAAGTTAGGTCAACACGTCGCACCCTTCGGCCAGCCAAACCCCAATTAACTGTAGTAACACAAATTCTCTATGATTTTACAAATTTCCATGAAACGTAATCTGGCACCTCGCTGAATTCATCTCAAGAAACGCTGTAATATTAAGAACAGCGTTTTGTTTAACCCTCGTACGACGAATGCAGGGTGATTTTGACTCCTGTAAAATTTCACTCTATAAAATACACCTATTTTACGTATCAAATGTAAATGAACAAGAAAAATACGAAATATAGTTGAAAGTATACACATTTGTACACAATTCCTTCTTGGGACAACAGAAATTTCCCCGCGTCCGTCTAAAACCATTCGCCCTCCGAGGGTTAAAAGGATAAACGACGCTGAAATCTCTCCTACTAATTCACCCGCGAGAAAATTATTCGTACCACGTTACATCCTTCGTTGTACCAAGCAACTTTTGCAAGAACGTTTCTACGACAGCTTCAGTTCCTTCTGAGATATCCCACTGTACCCAGTTAAAAAAGGACACCCTGTGCGTGTATCGTATTTGCAGATAATTTTGCAAGCTATACCTTCTTTTTAATTTTATTTTTTAATTTTTTTTTTATATGGCACACCGAGCCATAACACTGCATAGGGTAGTTTCGTAACGTAAAATAAGAAATTATTCAGACAATGGTTCGATGATAATAAAAAAGGCTTTAAACGAATGTAAATCTGCCGCAACATGTTGGTTAATTAAGGAAGCTTTCTAATTAGGACATGTGCGCAGTACGAAGATAAAACTGACCTAATGCGAAAACCATAGCAACAAAAGTACTTATTTGCTCTAATGTAATTAGCATCTGACTAGAAAATTCCTACAGACCGTGTACCTGACTTCACTTATAACGCCTCTGGCACACGTAAAGAGTTGCGCATCGGGAGGAGAACAAAATTTGTTGTTTTCAGCGCGTAAAAGATGCCACGCCCCTTCAACGAGACCCAGAAGAATGATAAGATATACAGGGTGTACAGGAAATTTGAAGAAGTCAAAAGAAGAAAAGGACGAGAAAGTAGTTGAAAAATCGGCTAAAATATTCCCGCCAATCAATATCGGTGAAATTCTACACACCTGTCGGTGCACAGCGGCCCGGAAAAAGGATTTTCCTGGGCAAAAACACATTTACATATTTGTCTGTCGATTTTTGCAACAAAAATTTACTTTCTACGATATAATTCGGGTATTTACAGTAACCTGTTTCAAAAAGGCACGATTGTTCTATACGAAAGGAAAGAAATTCCATGGCCAAAATTGAAAACATCTTTACGTCGATTATTTTCGACGCAATTCGATTATTTACAGTAACATCTATCATTTAGCGTTTCTTAGAAATATGTAACACTAAATGTAGATAAGATTCACGCGATGAAAACATCTCAGTCCCTTCCGTGCCGCTATTCAAGCGACTATACGGCGATTCGCGTCCAGAACGCCAGAATACCTCGGGCGTGTGTTTGTTAAAATCCGCAGACTCAAAAGTTGCAGAAGGCTGCATCTAAAACTTATACGCTCTTTTCAGCAATTATCTAAGCTTTCGTATGAAAAAAGCCTGACGGTTTTTTAAACATTTTTCCAAAAACCTTCTCCAAGTTTAAATTGTTACAAACTTTGCACCCTTTGTATGTGGACTGATTAAAGTATACCTGCTTACGTGCATAAAAGTCAAACACAACCCTGCATTCTGATGTTCTATAACGAGTAATTGAAACAATCAGTTTCATTTTCAACATCATGATTTTGTCTTCAGAACGCCTTCTTTGATCACAGAATTACGTAGGAGTAATTTATTTATTTCTCAGTTTCAGAAATTGTTTCAGAAATTTCCGAAAGGAGTAATTTATTCACTTCTTTAAATCCAATATATCTGGATTGCGAAGCTTCGAACGGTTGGCACTTTAGAGGGAAGAAAATTTCTTTTAAATATTGAAGTTGAAAAATTGGATTTTGGCAACGAAATGCCGCTTTCCAGACCACTGTGCGCTGTAGGACAGGTCAGGAAACGATGGTACCGTCACCGGCGAAAACAATGAAGCACGTCTAGCAGCTCACTTCAGAACAGCTACGGAATATAAATGTCGTTTCGTCGTTGTTTTTGACGGTGACGGTACCCTCGTCTCTTGACCTGCCCTACACTGTCCCATGTGTAGAGGTTCGCCGAGACTCAGGAATATTTTAGCCGATTTTTTAGCCACTTACACCTTAAAAAAGGAAATCTCAAACGCGATTACATTATTCCTGATTTTTCTCATTTTCTTCGGTTTGTATTAAAATTTCTTCCATCGATTGCTGAACACTGTGACACCACCACACAATGGTTTATAAACGAGCCATTCAGAAGCCAAAGTGACAAACTCCGTCAAATTAGATTCGTTAAATTCTTTTATTTATGAATAGTTAAGCATCAAGCGTTGATGCTAAAATTGGAAGAATTTCAAAATGTGGAGTTAATCATTTTGGCTTCTGATTGGCTGAAATGTTTTTGTATCGGTATTAAAGGGTCGTATGGGTAGGTTTTTCAATTTTTTACATATTTTGAATCGTAGAAATATTTTAGGCCCAAAGTGAAATTCGAATTATCGACGAAATTGCAGTCGTTCGAACGAAACCAGTTGTGCAGCTCTAGAGGCGTCATTGCAAAAGTTTGGACACGTTTTTTCCCGAAACAGCGTTTTTCAAAACGGTCGAAATAGTACCTGCCCCGCTGTTCGTCCGATCAACTTCATCTTTCAGACGTGTATTCTGAATAAGATTCGTTATCGGTTCACGTGATGCTCTTTCAAATAAACTGAACCATTTTTGAGTAACGAAAGAAAATGTACGGTATTTGAAATAAAAATCACAAATTCTTACCATTGCCGTAACATTTTCTCTCTACAAAAAACATCGCCGTTTGGGGCGGCGCCAAAAAAACCATTTTACGTCAAATAATTATCTTCTCTGGCTGATGCATGAAAATTTTTACACGTAATTTAAACGGTTTTAAAGCGTGAATAAGGTGGAAGAAAAATTTGTTTATAAATGCCATTTCTTTCTGATACCTATGTTCTCTTACACGAATGTACATACTTTTTCTACTACATGTGGTAGCCAACATTGTAAACATGCATAGTAATCTGACCTTAAACTGAATCTGGACTCTAAAATTTTCTTTCATTTTCTGCCATTTCTTCCATCAAACAAATTTCTCCACCCTTTAATAGCATTTAAATTACGTGCAAAAATTTCCTCGTACCACGATAGCTAGAGAAGGTAATTTTAGATGGTAATCAGTTGTAGTGCAGCGTTCTTTAGACGTCGGTAAACCGTGACACAATTGTGGCAATTAATAGAAATAGGCATTTCAGTCTAATAGGAAGCTAGTGTAAGAAATTTGTGCCGCACTATCTCAAATACAGCTGTGCGATTTTTGTGACAAGAAGACTAAATTATCGAGCCATATTCTAATTGTGGACGAGTCAAAGGGTTACAGAGTGTCAGGAGAGTGGAAGAGTTAGAGAAGTGTCTAACTCTTTCTAAACGACGAATCAGCTATTGTCTGATAAACAGCGTGAAATGATAAGGCATCGGAGAAAAGTACTACCAAAATCACACGTATACGGTTAACGATACAAAGTATGCGACACATCCTGTTTAATTCTATTCCATTAACAAGGACAAAACTGGAGCATTTAATTGTCCACACTTCGTCTCTCTGTCGTTTTTGTGTGATTGCGCGCTTTTTCAACGAACCGTTTGGACGTAAAAGAATTATTGATTCAAACGTAATTTCGAATTTAAAGGCACTCCTTTTGCTCAATCAGTGGCACACTTGGACACACAATTTCACGTATACTGTTTAAAGCAAGAATAAGTTTAAAATTGAATAACTTTTAATTAGTTTTAGGGTTTGAGTACCTCGATACTTTTTTCGCTTTATAGAGGGTAGAAAACTGCGTCGAATAGTTCACCCAAAAGTATAAAGTCCCGTTTAAAAAAAAGGAGCAGATAGACTTTTCACGTAGAAGCGTGTAAAAGTAACATAGGAATATTCAACATTTAATTCACGATTTAACTCCGTGTGATAATATTTTCTTTAACGTACAGCTTGTCTCAGAAACGTATTACTATGTTGTTCGGTTCTGAGCTCGCTGCGGTTCAGGATTTCGCTATTCTGAGCCTCGTTGAGAAGGTATATAGAGACTGTTCTTTCGTGATCTGACCTGACGGGCAAGGGTGAGCTCGCTCTTTATACATTTTTGTGAAGTGAAAATTCAGCAATCAGGGTGCCTAAATGGTGGCGGCAACCCTCTCCTTGCATAATTTTTTCGTCGCAGTTAAGTAGCTGTTACAAGAAAAAAAATGCTTCATTTCAAGTAAATGCAAAATGCGTTATTGCACGTGATCCTCATGACGAATATAGTTTTAGCACGAAAAGAGCACGATTAGTCAGTCACGTCGTACGGGGTTAAAGGGTTAATAGCGTCAGAGAAGCTTCAATTAGCGATAACGGCAGAGAAATGGTTTAAATGATTCAAAGGAAGCAATGAGTGGTCAGAAGACAAACCACGTTCAGGACATTCCAATGTGTTGAAAAATAATGAATTTCTTTAACACTGCAAAATGTTGCAAGCAGATTCTAAGGGTGAGTCATGATTCTTTCATTGAGTAAAATTCTGTGCAACCAAGTTTCACGTCTGTGATATAAATTCACAGAAATTTTTACCAGTCCCTAATGCAGGATCGAGAATCTTCTATATTAGAGACTCACACCAAGGAGTTGAGTGGCGGTAACATTCGTAAAGAATGTGGCTAGCCGAAAAATCTCGAATTTTCATCATTTCAATTCTATCTACTGGACTCTCCTTTCCCTTCAGTTCCTACGCTGATGTTAACAACTGTTTCCTATTATTTCTACCTTCATCGTAGAATATCATATGCACATACACTCCCGTTGATAGGTATTAGGACACTTATTGAACGCGAGGCAAACCTAAACAGTCGTTACAAAATTATTATGATCCTGAAACAAATGATTTTTAAACGAAATTTCTAATTTCTAATCTATTTTCATTTAAGATCCTAACAGTGTGTCGTTGATTATGCCACATAAAATACTGTCACCAAATTCAGTTTAAAGATGAGTTTGATATAGGTCATTGAACTTTTGGTATAAAAAAGGTCGTAGTATTGCCATTACGTGAAAACTATTGCAAATTAAAAAAATCTATTCAAGCTATCCTATTGTGTATAAGTAATAGCGAAATTTTCTCCTCTTCTATTTTCCTCGTAAATCCACCATTTACAAGAAAAACGCTAGAAATTGATATCGTGCACGCACTGTACAGTTTGTTCAGAAGCGAAAGTGGCTAACTCCATCAAATTGGATTTATTAAATTTTTTAAAATTTGCGAATAGTTAAGCTCCAAGCATGTGCTTCGATACTAAAAACTGGAAGAATTTCAAAGAGTGGAGTTCGTCATTTTGGCTTCTGAGTGGCTCACATCACAATCCCAGATACACATCTATCGTACATATATGCAAATTTTCATCGCTACACGGTATCACCGCGTAATGATACCGGCCAATGAATAAAAACAGAAGAGCGACACGGTTTTCGAAACAGGCGAAATACGATGAACTAAACGAATCGCCATAGCGGCGATTCATTATGTCTGGCATGTGTTACAACAAACGCGTCGAATTTCATCGCGATCAAAAAGAATGGATATGTACGGAGGTTGTTTTCAAACTCGATAACATTTAGCCTCAAGCGAGCCGCTGTTGGAGAGCGGAAAGGGCAAATAAATGAGTTGTACGGAACGGAATAATGCGTTTGTTATTGCAAACGCTTAGTAACTATTACGCTCGTGTGGTGCGCGAGCGTTTGAAAAGTGGCGTGCAAAAATAGCGGTGCGGAAGTTGCGTGCAAGTGATTGACCGCGTGCAAATTCAGGCATGATACAAAGGTATTGTTATCGCACTTCCTGCGATTCTTTTAGTTCGAATGTCGGGTTGACGTTGGAGAATTTACACTAAGGCTTCCTATTTCACGTGTATTAACCCCTTGAACTGAAATGATGAGCCCAGCTCGTCGTGAACTTTCTTGAGCAAATTGACAATGACGAGCTGCGCTCGCCAGAAATTATTCCGAGTTGAAGCTTTTTATACGAGAAGTACATGTAAGTCGTAGCGAGTCTTTTGCTTTGCTAGGAACAGTTCGAATGTATTTTGTATAAATCTATGCAGCCAGTATCGCGTAAAGTAAATGCACGACACGACATACTAATCAAGTGTCGATAGCGGTTATTTTACCAGTGATATCTGTTAATGCCCGTGGTTGTGGCGATGAACTTTCGAGCCTTGTAGTGTTTGCACGATGTTGTGCCGTCTGGATAATGATTCGAAAGACCACCCAATATGATTGGGACTTGTAAATTGGACTGGTTGCTCCTTGGTTCTCCTTGTGGTGGTTCTACGACTACTCGACGACGATTCTCCTACGTCGCATCTCGGACGTCCGTGAGAGGGAATTTTTGTTAGGATACGCTGATTGGTTAATGCCAAATGTTGCATTTGGGTCCCTTGACGGGGGTGAGTTTTGGGTGAGAGGCCAAGACTACCATTCAAGTTCGGGCCTTGGTCAACGCCCAACGCCAACCACTCACCCTCAAGGAGGGGCTGTTTTGCGTGAAGTTCGCGTCACCTGGGCTTATGGGAAAAACCCAGGGTAACGGTACCGCTCGCTCGCGAGAACGTGCTATTGAGAAGCTCCAAATTCTCCGCTTTTATGAGAGGTTTGGAGCCCTCCTGGCAATAAGGAATAATTAACGAACGAAAACATTAAACGCGTATTCAAACCTTAATCTGAAAAATAGCAGAGTCGTAAACCTAGTCTAACTTAAGTATCCTTAACAAAGTTAGTGTCATGTATTAGTCAAAATATACATATGTACTCGTTATACTTGGAGATTCTGGAAGAAATAATTTCGTTCGGAATCTTAATAATTTTTCCACGACTTCTGATCCTAACCGAGGTTTCGTTGGGCGACAATAAGGTCGCGATATTTATGAAAAACTGTGTTGACAAAAGAAGAACAAAATTTGCTCTATAATCAAGCTTCTCGTAACGTGTGGGAAGCTACAGCTCGTATTTATATGTCAATTAGACCAACGTCGTCTAATTGACTTAATTAGGCTCGCGGGCTTAAATCCCTCATCGAGACACCAAACCACCGTTCTATCGACTTGAAAATTCCAGGGTGGGTGGTATGCATGTAGACCACGGAGAACTGTCCCAGGCTGAAAATATGTCTATTAATTTGTCTATCGCCTCGTCTCTACGATTTTAACATAAATTGCTGCGAGCAGAAATGCAAGGGCTGAACGGGGCAAAGACAGACAGAACAAATTGAGAGGTAGTAGCAAAAAGTTCAGGCGATCACACAGTCGCTACATCATCCATCGATTCTAGACGACGTGTCAGAATTGTACAAACTTTGACGAGGAAGTGTAATACTTCCTACACAGTCGAACTGGGTGTCTGAACACTTACGAACGGCAAAATTAATTCGCTGCCTCTTCTTATAAAGTTTCGACGACATTACCGACCAAACACTGCCACATTTCATCCGAGAGGAAATTCGTCAGTTACCTGATAAACGAAGAAGAAATGTCATCCAAAATAATGGAGATTACGTTGAACACTAAGAAGTTTGTGAAAAAAGCAGCAAATTAATTTATACACCCAATACATAGTCAAGCAACACGGTAAGAGTGCTTGCAACAGTATCCGATCAACTGCTTTTACGCCAAACGAACAAAGTGCAACGAAAGAAATAAAAGGATTGGTATATTTTCCGGATTAAAACCGAACGTCATTGATAGCAGTGTTAATGGGTGAAACCTTCGACTCCTTTTGCCGATACAGCCACAAAAGAGCCCGCCGCGTTACGACATCTTGGAGGAACGAGAGAATAAGACTTTCGTCGATAAAAGTGGATGCGATTGTGTCGAGGAAGAAGGAATAAATTGAAACACGATAGTCCAATGCTGAAGTAACCGCGTGTAGGATAGAGTAAGGGTAGGGCCCCGTAAGTAGCCTCGAACAGAACTCGTGCCAAACAATTTGCAATGCTGAAGCGAAAAGTTGTCGAGCTTTACTGCAAGGAGGGTTTCTCACGAGGCCAACGAATAGAACGAGTTTGTCTTCGCCGTTCCGGGAAAGACGAAAGAGAACTGCCATCAGCTAGACGAACCAACTGGAAACTGAGAAAACGGAAGAAGGAAAAGATTAACTGAACGAGAGACTATCGAATAATTGAACTACGCTTTACATAAAATCGAGAAAGATTGAATACATTTTCTCTACCTCTTATTCCCGGTCAGTTTACCTTCCTTTTCGTACCTTCTTAACGACTTTTATTATACTTATTTCCATTACTCGAGCAAGTAAATCGTCTTTTATACTGCAAGGAAGCACCGTTTCATCTTACTTATGGACTACAATGGCGCTAGAAACATATGAAATCGAAAAAAAGAAATTAGCTAAACGGTGGAAGAATCTAAATGTACGTTTCTTTAACGAAAGAAAGATGATAATGTGATACAGTAATTAAGTTAATTCAGTCGTACACTATTTACCATTTTTTAACTGATTTTTACGATGTGGAAACTCGGTTAGGCATACTCCAAATTTAATTACTTGTTGGACACCCGTTGTATTCGTATAGAAAGTATTCCATGATTTAAATTGCGTTTCTTCGTTAAAGTTAGGGTGAAATGTTAGTAAAATTCGAGATTTTAGAACGAATAATTCTTTTCTAGGATCTTAATAACTTTCACGTGTCAAATATTGTATTAAACTTGACAATGAGGCTTGCTTCGCATTCAGTAAATAGATTTTCGTAGATTTCATTAAACGTCAGTAGAATTCAGTAGAAGTGAGCAGAGGTTAGAAAAGAACGTTACAGAAGAACACAGTGAATAGAATTCAGCAAGTTTCAATAGATTTTGATAGATTTCAGTAAATTTTAGTAGGTTTTACTAGAGTTTGATAGATTTTAACAGAGTTTGGTAAATTTCAGCAGAGTTCTATTTTCCACATATTTCAGTAAATAGATTTTAATAGATTTCATTAGGCGTCAATAGAATTCAGTAGACTCCAGTCAATTTCAGTATACTCAACATTCAGCAAGTGTCCTACCATTTGCAAACAGTAATGTACGTCAATTAATTCAATTATCAATTCACGCCAATTGTTATCGAATAAATAACAAGAAAATAGACGACTAAGTATCATAATGTCACCTTAATACTACACCTATACACATAGACATAATCGACTTTACGACCGAATTTTAGCATTGAACGTCGAACTGATTTGAAACTCGTCAACTTTCAATATCTCCAAACATTGCTAAATAGAGTTGTCTACTTTTAGCGTACCACAGTTGCGAGGAAAATACGATTTCCGATACACGTATTCAGAAAACGTGAATTTACGAAAATTCGGCCAGAAACTGCAACGAGTTTTTTAAAACTCAAAAATTGACTTATGAATGAAGTATGAACTATCTACTTAGCAATATTAAGGTAACGATACTGTCCGGTCGCGCAGCCCGCTGGCCAGTAACATATCATAAATTAATAAACAGTCCTTTCCAGCCGTCTTCCTAGCCCCTAACAAATTCCTTCCCTATCATAAAACAGTTCAAGTCGCACTCTGGTCATGTTTCCTATCCCTTTCCCCTTTCCGGGTTTTCTCCAAATTATTTACACCTTCACCCTCACGTTCTCCTTCCACTAGTTTCCTAATGCCCAATCACACCTCCGCATTTTTCGAGACCTTCTTTTCCACCACCTTCAACCAATCACGACATACACCGACCTAATATATACCCACGCACCACCACAAATAAACGGAGTTCAAAAATATTCTGACGGAGAGAAACCTCCTATTCACCATCGCCACACCAACTACTAGAATTTCGCCCTTCCGGGATTAACACATCGGGAGCGCAACGATACTTGCGTTCAGCGCTCGGACTGACTCAATACTTGGTTGTTTAACGTTCAGAATGATACTGATTCGAAATTCAGAGGAAGTCACGCATCTCAGCTACTGAGGGCGGAGTTTAATTTTGGAAGTGAAAAATGGGAGAAATAAGAACATTAAGTATTGGTCGTAGGGTGTGGTGGTGGGAAGTGGTGGTAGAAGGATGAGGTGTCGGGGTTTTGGGGAATTCCGAAAAAAGGAGATAGGACATGAGAGAAGGAAGACACTAGTTCAGTAATTGGAAAATCGGGACAATGGTTAATAAACTGAGTTCTGGTGGTGAAATTACCGAGGGTACGCGCTTAATAACGGCCCCGGCTAATCCTATGGGTCGCGGATTCTTCAGGCCCGTCTTACAATTTCCTTAAGCTATAAAAATAAAAGGAGAAAGGCTCGATGCGAAAATAGACAAAAAAAATGTTCGGTACGAAACAGATACTAACTGAGTCCGAGCTGAAACCAGTCTCGTTCACGAGTCGAGTATCGTACAGATACATCGGTAAAAATATACGTGCTCCTTATACTATGAAATACCAAATTGAATAATTATTTTTAGATCTTAATTTTCGAATGACACTTCGTATTTAGATCATATTCGATAAGTGTCCTAATTACTTACGAACGCAAGTGGCTCGTGGCAAATCTTCAATCAAGCAGATCTATATGCTTGTTTCATCGGTGCACGGCAGGTAACATTTTCACGGAGCAGAAACATGTTCAAACAATCCATAACATTAGAGTTGGTCGTAAAGTACAAAGGGTACAGCGGGGTAGTTGTGTAGAAAAATAGTTCAGCAGCTGGAATTGCTACGGCTGTGTAATAAAACGGTTACCTGCGTAATTTTTCCGAATGCGATGAATGCCTACGATGTGGAAGCTCGTTGGTTAACATTCTCCACTGCGGAGTTTTTCCACGCGAAATTATTGCAACAACGTGTTAAAATCTTGAAAATAACCGACGATAAAAGATGAAACAGACAACATTGATTAATTCGTCGAAAGGTATACCAGTGGAGGACAAAAGTATTCATACACCCTATAAAATGGAATAACTTTTTTTAAAATCGAGCCAAACGACTTGAGTTTTCTTGAGAAGGCGCTTTTCTCACGGCCTCATATATGCTTCTCTATCGCTTGCTGCTTATTAGTTATCATTTCCGATGCAATTCCACGTTTTAATCCTTACAGGTTTTCTGTTGCATTTATATCCGGTGAATTGCCAGGCCACGATGGAATTGAAACTTTTCTTTGGCTAGGTAAGCTGTCGAAATATAATCAAATTGTCTACCTATGTGCCAAGAACAAAACAAAAGGACATATTTTACTGCTATCGGAAACATGCACATCTGATCGTAATAACTCGATCACTCGCTGTATATAATATATTCATTTGCAGCAAAAAATAAAGGAAACTATCAAAGGGTAAATAACATTTACAGACGCAACCTTAAAACGAAATAGCTGTGCTTAATTAAACCCTTGATTTTCAAATGTACCTACTTCTAGCATTGTCTCGATTACCTGAAATAATTAAATGGAGCGTACTTAAGATAATCAAATTCTTTCCATTCGCTGGATTTGCCAATACGAAATTTTCACGCTTTGTAACATTGTACAATTATCAAATGCATCGATTATTAAAATAACGAAAATTCCATAATTACTGCACTCCGTATCTGCACTTCTAACGAATTCTGTACCAACTTCTATGCAATCATTTTACATCGAAGTCTAAATTTTCTTTATTGGAAGTGTCGTTAGAAAATGAGGTTTCGATAGCGCGCGGAAAGAGTTGTTCAGAGTCACCCCAGCAACACCCCATTTCCGGGTGTTACACTCTTTACGAGACACCCTGTATAGTGTACTGTAGGTGTATTTTCAGAAATTTTCAAAATTAATTTATTCTAAAGTTAAACAGAAAAAAGTGTCTTCTCGTATCTTTCATTTACTTTCATACGAAACAGCACTTTCCTTTCGATTGCATAATAAATTATGCTCCACTAAGTTTACAGTATATCGGTATACGTAATAGTGAATTTTGAATTCGATTTTTTCTCGACTCGAATGAAAACAGTTTCTACAGATTTTTATTTTATTATGTCGTGAAAAATCATAAACTGCTCACTGGTACGACACTTTGGGGGGGCACCCTATGTTTGTAGGAACGTAAACTTGGGCGAGAACATACAGGAAAGGCTGTTTAGCCAATTAGTCTCTCTATTGGTGAGCGCAGGAGGAAAAAAGCGAGGAAACAAGTCACCTCGTTTTCAGCTACAAGCTGGAATATTTCGTTAGCCATAACAGTATGATAAATAATATACCGTTTTCATAAACAAGTGAGCATCATCTGAAAAACTCGAAAAATTGATCTTCTGGATTCCAGTATTGAATTAAACATTTTCCTAACATGCGTTTTTTTATCGCTAAAAGTAACAAAAATATGGAGGCAGATAAATAAACGGAACACTCTGTATATCTTTTAATTCACGTTGTAATTCCTTAATTTACGGACAGTTCAATGCAGTTCATTTGAGAAGAAGAATGGACGACTGTGTTTTGTGTTTCTAAATTACATTTATCATTGCAATCGTTTTTTCTTTATTAAATATCGAAATATTACCGAGTAATATTGAATGAACTTTAAGTATCGTAAATATTGAATTATTACTTCAAATTCATTCTCATTTTTATATTAATTAATATTCTAACCCTTGTCAAGTTAAAAAAAAGTTAACACGAGGAAAGTATCCCTTACATCGGCTCC
>NW_017100150.1:968717-996536 GCF_001263275.1 Habropoda laboriosa
GGTATAAACAATTTTTTCATATACCTATAAACAGTGGCTACATGTAGATGTTATCATTTGCATATCACCGCTGAGTGCATGAAATGAACTTTCAAAATGCAAAAAAGGGAAAACAACAACAAAGCAATTCGTATACACTTTTGTGCACATCAAAGCAAGAGAAAATGTACTGGATTGAAAGACAGTAAGTGGCATACTTTTAACCTTCTGTCGGGAGGACCAATTTCTGAAACGCCATCGTGCGCACTGGATCTTAGAGACTCGGCCCTCAAGAGGTCTTTCACCAAGTGGAAAGTAACTAACCATAGGAATAATAGAAGAACATGAGTGTAAACAAAAAACAGCAACATTTTGAGCACATTTGCGCATTCGTTGCGCAACGCATTCCGTCTATGTACGTAGATGAATTATGGGCCTGAGAGATCAGGTGCACCCGATGGAGGGTTAATTGAGAAAAACGAGAATTTTCAGTCACCTCGAAGTTTCAAGAGACAAAACAAAGACGTGTACTTAGACGCGTTATGCTTTAATAAATGCAGAAAATGGATTTTCCACGTGAAAGTAGCACTGATTAAAATATACACATACACCGTCGTTCCTAAGTACACCATATGATTTAAATAGCATTTTTGTCATACTTCGAGTGTCTAGGATGAATAATTGTTTTCTAACAATACATTAAACTTGTAACGACAATGAGGCTTGCTTCGCATTCAGTAAGTAGATTATAGTCGATTTTATTAGACGTCAGTAGAATTCAGTAGAATTGAGTAGACCTCCGAAGGTTATAAAAGACTTCAGCAGATATTAGTGGAACATAGTGAATTGAAATGAAATTCAGTAGAAACAAATAGAATTCAGTAAGTTTCGATAGATTTTGGTAGATTTCAGTAGATTTTAGTAAAGTTTAATAGATTTTAATAGTTTGGTAGATTTTGGTAAATTTCAGCAGAGCTCTGTTTTCCACATATTTCAGTAGATTTTAGAAAATTTTAGTTGATTTTAGTAGATCTGAGCAGAGATCTGTAAATATCAGCAAATATTTCAGTAGAATTTGTTACATTTCAGTAACTGAGGTTACCCATACACGCTACGCAAATTCTTATTCTAGAGTTTCGATTAATCGCTTGTTTACATCCTTCGATAGTTACAAATTGCTAGCAATCGATCCGAAGGTTATCCTAATAGTTGAGATACCATCAAATGAACTACAACGGTCAAAATACCTAGCAGACCAGGGGCCATATGTAAGGGGAATCAGCACAATTAACCCTGGCAACCACAATGAAGTTGCGTGTTTCGGCTGATGCTCCGCCCTAAACATAAGTTGAAAGAACATGTCCTAATCTAGGTCAGCCGAAAAGAAATATTTATTATACACAGTTTCCATAAAATGGTGCATGCAACAAACCCATTTATCACGAGAGCACGTTTATTAAAAATGGTATTTGTATCGATCGCTTTACATCTGATTTTTAACTTTATATGTTACAAAAAAAAAGAAAAAACGTATTATTTCCCTATTTCCCTCGTATTGAACGAACATAATTGCACTTATATATTTTTTTCCCACACACAGGCGTGTCGTGCATTAAAAAAGGTCGGTCGTGTGCAGGTCCGTATTAACTCTCGCATGACGGACTGTGAAAGGTATGACTCATGCTGCCTTGTAATCTAATCAAGAACGAATAAATCTTCCCATTACATTAGAATTTTGTTTATTTATTAGATTTATTGAGTATTATAAATCTACACTTTTCACAATAAGTATTATTTCATTGCGCCGCCGTGGCGATAAATTTGAAGTGGGTAGGCCTTTGAAAACAAAGCCCGCGTTTCGCTCGCGACAGGTAATTTGGGTTAACGAGACACGAAGGTCACCTTCGTTTTTTCAAACGCAATTCTATTTATTTATTTATTTTTTTCTCAGTGCCCGTTAATCACCTTAAAGACAAATAAACGACCAATAACAATATGCCCGTGAAGGCCACTAAGGGTTGTACAAGGAAAATTCTTTGTTTAATTTTTGGCGCCACTGCGAAGCAACGTTCTGTTTAATCTTGAACTTTTTCCAGTAGATTAGAACAAGTGTTACTAGAGCAAACTATGCAATTTTTAGGACATTTTAAATATAGCAGAAATGTTTCAAGGTGAGATTGGATGGAACACATATCAATCGCGTGTTGAACACAGACTGGCCCACCCTAGTGTTTCGTGTCAGCTTTTTCTTTCGAATCTTCATTTCTTTGCGTAGATACAATTATCACACTGTCCTGTAATTTGAAATAATTTTAACTACTTTTAGCGTAAATTGCTTCTTTGAGGGGGTATTCTAGTCTAGACTTTTAAAAAACAATCGAGTTTATCTTTTTACATTTTCTGAAAGTAGACATTTGATTTTTACGAATTTGTAAAATTGACGAAGCAATAGAAGGTTAAAGAAGACGACATGCAGCCCGTAGTCATAAGTATACCATTCTCGTGTAACTGGTATGAGAAACTTTAAACGCGTTTTTCTCGAAACCATGTTTTTCTAAATGGCTGACACGATATCTCAAGTTCTAGCTGTCCGATTGACACCAAATTTTGCATGCACCCTCAGTGGATATGTCGTTATCGTCTGAACCGGAATTATGCCAAAATATGTATTTTTCTGATTTTTAGAGCCTCTGAAAGGCGAAGAAAAGTCGACAAAATGGATACACAAAATTCAAAGTGCCGCCATTTTGTAAATTTACACTATTTTTTTTCATTCTGGTGTACACCATAGTCACAGTCGTACTAATCAAGAATGTTTTTGGTTTTTTCATTTCGGATAAACAGAATGGGCGGAATCGCGTCAGCCAGTAGGACATTTCTTTTTAAAGGGACCGCACTGGATGATATCTAATTCAGACAGTTTTGATTATTTTCACTTGAAAAAAATTGTGAACTTTCTTAAAACATGAATAATATATATGCAAAATGCCGAATACTGAGAAACTTATACTTTCTTTACAAAAAAATCCCTAAGGACTAAAAAATGACACTATAGACTAGAATACCCCCCCTTTAATGAAAAGTTTCAATTTTTTCAGAGGCTATAAATGTAGCTTTCAGCTTTTTTCTCCAATTGTTAAAAAGTAAAAATGTTGTAAAAAGTACTTACAACAGGAGGCTCTTTATTCATTGTCAAATCTGTGAAGCTGTTTTGCAAAGCTGACATGGGATCATGTACAGAGCTCTTATAATATTCTGAGTTTTGAGATGGTGGAACAGGATGTTGCTGCTGCTGCTGTTGCTGTTGTTGTTGCTGTTGTTGTTGTTTCATGTAAGTAGCTTGTTGTACAGCAATTTGATTTTGAAGGTTTGCTATTTGCTGCTTTGTTTTTGTAATTTGTACACTGATCTGAAGAACAGATTGGCCATTACCCTTCATTGTACTTTGCACTGAATGCTGCTGATGAAGTTGCTGCAGAACTTTGATTTGTTGTAATAGTTGGTTCAAAAGTATTAGAGTCTGAGGTGCAAGTGGTTGATTTAAAATTTGATGGTTTAAGTAACCTTCCTGGACGGCTAACTGAATTTGTTGTACTAACATACGACTAAAAAATGACACTCTGGACTAGAATACCCCCTTAACCCGACACAAGTTCTAGCCTTCCTAAAAGATATTGGACTTTACTACTTCCTAAATATACTTACGTATGCGTCTGTTCCATTGATTATTTCCGCTGTGATCGCTAATATCCTTAGAAGGTGCACGTGACCTTCAACTTGCAATTAGAAAAGAAACGAAGACGTTTTTAATTCTACCCGTGAAGCGGTTAGTCCTGGTGCAGGGGAGCGATGCAGCATCGTTGCAGTTTCGCAGCGGAGACGCTGTGCGATTCTTCAGGCTGATATTTTTCGCAGCGGAATCGCATCGTTAGAAATAGGAACCCGTCGAATCGCACAACGTCACTGGTGTGAAATCGCAACGACGTCGCATTGCTCGTCTGCGCCGAGCCTTAGTCAATATTCGTCGAAGCCTCGAGTGAGTTGACAACGCGCCTCGATCATGTGGCCAAGTATAAAAAGGAAATAAAATTAGACGAGGTACACGATCCAATCAAACGTACTCATTTTCGTTTCTTCTCGTTTTCTTCCCACTCCCCCGTGTTTCATCAAAGTCTCTCCTTCCGGGTAGCTTACGGTATAAATGTCTGATTAATTTGAACGTTGCAAATATTAATTGTTCGTTAGCAAGTGAATGTCTCGAAATAAAAAAGTGCAAATGTTACTAAATCTCTCTCAATCTGTTTCGCAACTTGATTTGTTCTCCAATATTTAGTATCGATGCATATATTAATAGTAATACACTAAATCTGTGCTAATTCGGTCGAGTTTATATGAAAATTTTGGTATAAATAGAAACGCAAAAATCAGAGTGTATCTAAGTACGTAAATTCGAAAATGATCAAGTAATGATACGTAGGAATGATGTGGGATATAAATTTTACAGAAATATTTAACGAACTCTGCCCAACCTTATTGCTCAAATATTACAACCTAACATTTTCAGAAATCTTCTAAATAAGTTCTTTTATTTTTGCACCAAGTATCTTAGAATTAACCGACTCAAAATTAGTTAGAATTGAGCTAATCAAAAGCCAAAATGATCAACTCCACTTTTTTAGATTCTTCCAATTTTAGTATCAAAACACATGCTTCAATTTTCATAAATAAAAAAATTCAATAAATTCAGTTTGATGGAGTTAGTCACTTTGGCATCTGAGTGGTTTAATCAATACTCTGGTCATTTTTTACCGTGCACAATTACAATACTAATGGAACCTATTCTTTTCTTTACGGATAAAGTATTATAGTTGTGATAAATTTCACGGCATTCATATAACACGTCAAACGTATAAATTAATAGCAAATATACAATAAAAGAGTGTATCGTTGGTATATTCATCAGGATAATCGATAGCTGATATAATCTAGCTACGGAAACACATGAATTTAATTCCAGCTGACAATAAGTACATATAGCGATCGACTAAGATTCCCACATGTCATCCAAATTAATGAAGTGCATTGTATTGATCGACTGATATATCCGTGTACATGAAGGCACCGAATAGATTGTTAATATCTTACGGTCGGGACTAAAAATTTATGAATGTCCACGTTAAATATTTCCCTGAGAATTGTGCAAATATTTTCAAGCCAATGCTTGTTCCTACATTGTTCTGTCACGTTCGAATTCAAAGAAACGTGCGAGAAGATAGAAATTCCGCTTGAAATGTCAATTTTAGTAAATATTGCTCTCGTACATTCAGCATGATTCATTCCACTCCGGAGCAATTGTGAAAACGTGAGAAGCATTGAAAGAAAAATATTTTAGGGCTACTTGCAATTTAGCGCTTTCTCTTTGACGCGTGCACTTCGACTGTTAAGTCTGCCACCTGCTATCTTTTTCAAAAATATGAACACAAGCGCTAACAAAAATGAACACTGTAAAATAAGAAGAAAATTACCACATTTTCTCGTAATATGTGTTTATTAATGTCTCAATATTTGCAATACTTGATAACCCAAAGTAACCAATTCTACTTCCTTTACGACATAATCAGCAGCTAGATTGATGGTTAGCATTGATTAAGAAAAACAGTTACCTTGATATAATTAGATTACGTTAAAAGAGTATTAAGTCTGTCATACCCGGATTCATCCTGTTCCATTAATATATTAGGTCTGTACAAAAGTTTCCATCGCTTTTAAAAGGCACTGCACGTTCCTCTTTTTATCAACCCTTTGCACTCCGAGCAATTTTTAATATGACCTACCAGAAACTTTGAATCATATTTACTATGGGCTACCAGCTACTCCCGAGACTATTTACAATGGTGCGAGTGCGCCTCTGTGGAAGATACTTTGTAGGCGTTGAATTTTTCTTAAAAATATGTCTTACAATATAGCCGCAACAGCGACAATGTAGCTGTTAGTTCCACTTACAATGTAGCTGTTAGTTCCACTTACAATGTCGCCACGGCGGCGACAACGGAGTGCAAAGGGTTAAAATTTTCACAGCTGGTACGTATGACAATATTTTAGTTCAATATGTTGAATGTAGTATACTAAAAATTATACAGTACTAATACCATGTTATTACTATTTTTATGACAAGTTAGAAATATAATAAAAAATATATACACATTTTCAAGAAAAATACGATGAAAACTTTCGCATAGGCTTAATATTTTATTTCAGTTGTTCAAACGTGATGCCATATTAATTTTTACGATATACAGTAATGTCTCTACAAGTGTCAGCGAGTTTGGATTCTACAAGTGTCAGTATAGATGATCCTACGCCTATGTTATCCTCGCTCGCTGTCAGTCAAGCGTGTAACGCTACACCACTCGGTTTCTTTTACGAGATTTCACGGCTACAAATCATAATAGAAAAATATAATTTCTTCAATTTTCCTATTTTTCATCTGGAATTTTTTTTAACATGTTGGTGGGATTTTTCTGATGAAAATGACGTAAAACACGATATAATTTGAATAACATTTACTTATTAACACGTTCACTGTCGCGCCAGATTTACAATTTAATGTCGGCCTACCTCCACAAAAAAAAAAGAAAAAAAATGTAGGGCCGATTCTACAAGTGTCAGGTTTAGCTTCCTTGCGGACTGACACTTGTGGAGACATTACTGTATTATAGGAAGATAATTGTATCATCTCCGGTAACGTATAAAAATGAGAGTTTTCAACGAAGCTACTGAAATTTATATGTCCATATATATATATTAAAGTAGTATAAAAGTACAGTGCAATATTCAGCTCAGGCAGCGCAATACTCTACTCAACGACTACAACTAATAACTAACTCTCCCAAGCATTTTCCACGCTATATACAGGGTTTTCAGTTTTCTCCGATCAAACTTTGTCAGCATGTTCTATGGGTAAGGAAAAAATGTCGCATAAATGTAGGTCGTTTGAAACTTTGTTATAAAGTTACAACAAAAATATGAAATACGAAGGGAATGGTAACGAACTTGTGGTTACTATAATACAAGACAAAAATGGCTAAAGTTAACCCCTTGACGTACGATTTTTTCACCGACTGCGCATGTAAACGTAAGCTACTTATTATTTTAATACTGTGTGATCCTTTGTAATCCTTTGTAATTTCATAATTCTCAGTCTTGTAAATTAAAACTAAATTTTGAATGAAAATTAATCTTTATCACTGATATAACTTTTTCTGTCACACCCCCTTTAACCCCTTAACCTATAACAACGCGTCAGACTCGTGGCGAAGATTTTGGTCAAGATGTGAGAAAAATAGTTTAAGAAAAATTCATCGTAATCCTAACTTCCGTTTTAATTTGTAACACTGAGGACTTCTAAATGCAATTAATCCGCAACAGATTAGCTCTCGTTACCTGATACAGCAGTAAAACAGTAAATGGAAAAAGAAAGGAAAAAAGAAATCATAGGTTAAGGGGTTAAAATCCGTTACCATTTCGTATTATTGTTAACATTTTTGAACAAGGCTTCAAACGACCTATGTTTACATAAAATTCTTCTCTTACTTATATCCATAAAACACGCTGACAAAGTTCAAACAGAAAAAACTGGGACACCCTGTATATTCTTTCGTCCGCACATTCTCTCGTTCTCTATTTAACTCTATTTTTCTCAATTCAAACAAACCATGCAGATATTCCCAGGACGCATTATGTCACATCCGTACGACACCTTAGGTGACCATGCTCTTTTCTTACACACCCTAACCTCAAAAACTCGGTCCAAAGATTCTTCTCTGGCGCCTCTAACACTAAAACTTCGCTCACTTGCTGTTATTTATGCTATTATTAATATTTACGAACGGCAGAATATGTACACAGGCAAGTAAAATCTTTTACTTAAATCCAACACAATAAGAACAACACATTTTACGCCAAATGAACAAATGTGAGGCGCTGTGCGACGCGCCTAGGCAACGACCGCGGGACCCAAGCCGCAGGGGCCTTAGACAAGGATGAGCGCAGGCTGCACCCCCACCTCAAGGCTTGCACGGTCCCAACGGCCGAGGAAACATATAGAAACGGGAAAAAGGTCAGCGGCCCGCACAATGTCGCAAATAGTCACCGACGAGCGAACCGACGTTATTTTAAATCAGTTACTTTAAGCGCCTGTATTTCCTTCGTCTTGCACGAAGTACAGTGATCAGTTATTCGAATAAACGTTCACGAGGCAAAATAAAATAATAGAATTAGTACATTTTTGGGGGTAAAGTCAAAAATTACCGATAACACTGTTAATTGTTATTCCAACTCTGTTGATAATGGTTCTTCTATGGCGTCTTTAACCCTCAACATTCAGTCACTTCCTATTACTTTTTCCGCTGTTGTTTATTCACACGAAATTCCCGCTCCTGCAGTGTCTATCTTTACATGACATAAAATATCACGTAAAACGATCCGCTTCGACCGTACCAGCAACCAATATTATTGCTATTTCTCTGCAACGAATGCACACGAAAGACACGGGGATTCGGCGCCGAATATTGCAGCATTGTCCAAAGCCTTGTCATCGGGATGAAGGAGCATCGGAAGGCTCTCGACAGTTCCTATAAAAGCAGTTTCTACGTATACGGAGCTGAATGGTATCTACGGGCGTATAGGGAGGGTAAATTGTACGACCCGGTGGGGTGTGCGAAAGAAACAAGAGGGTGTACGGAAAGAGGTCGGTGACGCCAGAAACCAGAGACATGTAATTCATCGGCCACGCCTCAGTGCTTGTAACCATCGCGTGTGTGCATGCAAATCCGTCCGTATACGTGCACACGTGGTTCCTGAACGCACACACGCGTGCGACCCCGATTCGGTCGTGCTAAAGAACTTACGACGTGCAACAGACTAGGGTCGTGCCCCTAAAACACTTTTACCCTTGCAACAACAAATCGAAGAATAGGCGTGACAGAGTCCTTGACTCTACAACACAATCTACAGATCCATATTGTGAAATGTCCGCACTTGTACAGAGAACGCGAACACGCTCCTCATAGGGGTAAGCGAAATGAGAATGGGCGGCAGATAATTGCAGTGCGTACACTCCCGTTCAGAAGTACCAGGACACTGATTGAATGCGAAGAAAATCTCAACATTCGTTGGAAATTTATCGAGACGGTGAAGAAAATGATTCGGTCTAAAATTTCGCGGTACGTCTAAATACATATTAGGTAATCTCCTAAGTTTCTGTCGAATTTTATCATTCTGATCAAAATTTCCAACAAATCTTTAAACTTAAACGCAGCTTTTTCTTATTTTCTTGTTTTCGTCGTCGCCATAGAAAGTTTCTTGGATTCTCTTTAAAATACTTGTCGCTTTCGGTACGAACTTATGGGATGACCTAATATTTCCATTTAAGGTGCCGTCATATAAGAACGAGATCCTAGCAGTGTGTTGTGTATTATGTCACACCAAACATTAACGCGAAATTGAGTCTGTTTAAAGTTATCGAACTTGACTTGTCTGTTATGTAAATTAAAAAAATAAACATTGAAAGCATTTGTGAATAAAAAAAATGTTAATCAAACCATCGTATTGGGTTTGAAACTTTGTACCAAAAGTTTATACTCTTCTGTTTCTGTTACAAATCTACCAATTACGAAAAAAACACTAGAAACTAACGGTACGAGCACCCTATATATTTTTACTGTACAAACTTTGGCGAAGAAATATACTTTCTGCGCGAACATACCGGGTTTCCTACCACTTATGAACGGCAGTGTACACACGCAAATATTTACTTCGCCATATTACACCAAGGATTCGCTGTAAATGCAATTCCGAATTGTGACAATTTTCGACAGTAACACTGCTGATGAGTATGTACATTTTCTTCGTGTGTCGAATTAATTCATAAGAATCATTCCTTATGTTTCAGCATATACAGTCGCGCCGGTATTTAACCCTTTGATAGTTTATCCCGTGCGAGACCCGGGCAAAGCGTGAAATATTTAACTGTTTAACTCAAAAGAGACTCTTAGGAAGAAAGTTCAAACGGGACGAGATATTATGGTAGGGTTATGTATCCCTTGTTTTAAAAATGATCATACCCGACGCGATAATTTAAAAAATACGCGCGAAATATAAATTTTTTTGACCGTAATTCGTAATTTTATTAGACCGTCAAAGGGTTAAGTTGTCGTTTATATATTTTAGGAAACAAAAGTATGTTTATTCCTCGCAATACCAATAGAATCGGTAATTTAATTTTATATGAAAATAATAATAAAGTCAACACATTCTTCCATCTTTGTCGGAAATTCAGTTGACCCTAAGTATAAGATAAGTAATACTGCAATAAATTGTATAAAAATAAGATATCTTGAAATAATTAGTTGTTTCGTTATGATATTGTTCCATTAAAAAAAAAAAAAAGCCTTGAAATCTTGGAAAATAACATTCAGAAAAAATCTTTTCTGTCACATAATTCGTCTGTTAAAAAAGAATTTCAAAGCAGAATATTATGAAAGCAACAAGAACATTTCAGATTCTGATCTTAGGCTAGATTAGGCTAAACTGAGGTAATAAGGTTCCCAATTATACTCTTTAATTTTGTTTAATATTATTTTCGCTGTGCGCGTACCGAATCTTATTTTGCCGCAGATGAGATTTGTCAATACTTGTGTCAACAATTTTTCGCAAGAATCAAATCCACGAAATGAAAGTTTTTAATTGAATTCGAATTGAGCCGACAGCGAAATAGCAGAGATAACATAGGCATGTCCAATTAAATTTTTTAACGCGAATGTCTAATTTCAAAATTGCAAAATGGCTTTCCGCGCTCGTATAATATTTTTCATTATTTATGCGTCACCGAGAGTGTATTTCAACTTTTGCCCGTTCTGTTTGTTAAAACTGCGAGAACAATGAAACTCACTGTGCGAAAAAACGCATAAACTTTATGAGAAAAATTTCTGAACTATTAATGCGGTTTGTACGCGCATTAAAGCGTATTTTTGTTTTAGAAGGAAGAAAAGTGTCTTTAAACGAGGTTGTCGTGTTTTCAACGGAGATCGAATGCGCGTTTGCATAAAAGCTTTCGCCTATTTCACAAAATGTTCAGAAAAGCGGTTGCTGAGGTAACGCGCGAAATTTTAACGGAGATGTGCATTTAAGTTAAATATATGCTCATGAATAAGACATCCATACCTCCGATGTTAAAATATGCTAAAACCGTGATAATAACTCGAATAAATTAAGTATCTTAAATTGAAAATTGCCATTCCTTTAAAATCTAATCAATATTCCTCTCTACCATGCTGCGCTAGGTCATCTTTGCGATACACTTTCTAGTCGCCAATTCTTTCTTCAGCCGGATTGCACTGTTTTTAAAAACGAGAAATCTAGAATACCTGATTTAATTAATCACCACGTACGAACCTCCATACGAACGAAATAATTATTTAAAAAGCACGCATCTTCTCGCGTACATTCAAATCACACACTTTGTCAACACTTTGTATACTTACTACTTCTATTCACGCCAATAAAACACTCCGCGGAAATTATCGCCTAACTATTCATCCTAACGAACAACACTTCCGGCGTGAATCCATTGTTAAACGTACGTACTTAAAAATAAAGCGAGAGTTCGAACATATGTTCGTTAGACAATAGATGTTTCTTTTCCTCCCTATTCTATTGGCTCGCAATTGTCACTCGCCCTGTATTCATTATAAACCTACATTTAATTACTTATTCACACTTTATCAAATTACTGTTCAAATAATCTCGTCACGCAAGCTTGTCACGTGATATTCCAAGCTTTTATCTTCGAACAATCAAGAACAGCTAGTATATCGATTTCATGGTTTATTCAATTTACACCTCTTATGTGTGTATTGTACGCACTGAGACAACTGCATCATTCTGCATAACCCAAATTCTTTTATTGGTCAAACACAGTGAGTGTCGTTCCCTTCGAGTTGACAATACAGCAGAACCTCTGTTATGCGAACGTTCTATTAACAGTGTCCTTCCTATTACCGATAAAATTGACATAAATCTACAAAACGCATGTTTCAAATTCTCGCTACAATCTCAGATAAGTTGCGAAAATGTGACCTTCGCAATTCTCTTCGCGATTCCCACAAATTGCAACTTTTCCAAATTTTTTGCACTAATCTTCTGAAAAAGAAAATCTCAAATTGTTTGGTCCAATTTAAAAAATGTTATACTGTTCTAAAGAGTGCCCGTAGGATGAAATTTGGGATCCATAAGTTTGATTTCTTTAATTTCGTTAAAAAGAAGGATAATGTTGTCCTTTTGATTTTGTACTCCGTGTATGAAGTTATCTGAAAACAAATTCGATTCATTTTATTTCATTTTGTCTCAAGTATTGCACATAATACGAACGCGAAACGCTTGTTGTTTTATTGTGTGAAAATTCTTTTATGTGAACACTTTCGTCCTCCGATTAATTCATACAACGGAGGTTCTATTGTATTTTGAAATTATTTACTTCTCAAAAGACCTGCTAGAATTCAACGTTCATCATTCCTGGCGATTATTTTATTAACCCTCTATGGGCCCGTGTAACTTTCAAGTCACATACTAATATATCGATATTTTATTAAATAATTGAACTTTCTTCCACAAAATGGTATAAACGTCTTGTTTTACAATGTCTTCTTATTAACCAGTAACTTTCTTGATAACCGTTGTTACTTCAAAGTTACAATATGCATTCGTTATGATAAAATTGTCGAAACTGCTGAATTCACTGTTATTCTGTATTTATAGGTCGATATTTGCTAATTTTACGTTACATAAATTCTGTTACAGTCAAGAAAAATATTCGGCCCATAGAGGGTTAAAATTCAGTTTTGAAATTAGTGAGAAACTGGTATAATGCGTAATTAGAAAAGAACAATTTTTCAGAGTGTCTCGATAAATTTGTAACTTATTTCTTCTACTTCTTTAGATTAATCTAAACATCGCTACTGTAATGTAACAGTCCACTAGCATAATTGAATTAATTTTCACCCATACCAGTTTATATTCAAATTAAGGTCCCCCATATTTCCTCGGGTAGCCTAATGATAATACAGTTTACACTTCCTGGTATTGATTCAACAACCATACTTTCACGCAGTTCCTTCGTAGCACACCTATTTCACACCCAAGTCTACACTCACTCGACGGAAAATATACGAACCGTCCATTACTCGCTCAGTGAAATTTGTTAACACCGATGTAACGAACATTGTTACATCCTGGCATAAATTAAGTAGGACATAGTAGCCTAAACGTTGTTCACTCCATCAAGTTATGACATAAATCAATCTACCAACAAGTTGTTAATTTGTCACTTGGGAAATTCGAAACTTACCAATCAATACTTTAATTTTCACGCGGCAAATCGTCAATCGTGTCAATTTTTCACTCACTCGTAATATTTTCCAACAGTCCGTCAATCGCATTAATCCTCATGCGACACTAATTACGCACAGAATCATAAGTCTGCACCGCAATAATGTAAGCGACACTCAGAAGCCAGTATGATTAACTCCACTATTTGATATTTTCCCAATTTTAGTATCAAAGCACAGGCTTGGTGCTTAATTTTTCGTAAATAACATTTTGCTACCGAATGTTGTACTGACCTCAACTCTGCATACATGGTGAAAGCGTGTCTTCAATAGGAAAAAAGTCAATTAAGACGAGACCCTTTGCAAAACATATTGTGTGCTCAGTTTTCTGAAGAAATTTTAAATAACCAAGAATTCTTGCGGGTGATTTCTTTTTTAAAGAAATACGTGTAACGATTTTCGCAATTAATTAAGCAATCATTACATTTAATAATAAAAACGCAGAGAAGTCAATTAAGATTAGACACTTTGTAAACTGCGGTCAATTTTCTGAAGAAATTTTAATTAATGCAGAATTATTGCGGGCGATTTCTTCTTTGAATAAATATGTATAACAATTTTTGAAGTATTAGGTACTTAGGAATTAAGCAGTCGTATTTAATAATCAAAGTGTAGAGAGTTTGATTTGTTTATTTTTCCAATGAAATTAAAATGCAATTATTTTTCATTACAGATACCAAATATATCCGTTTCTTCTTCTTCAACAAAAATATACTAAATTTGCCTTCAGAATATCTGGTGTACGCTATAATATTCTTCGTACGGACGAATGAAATATAAATCGTCTTACGGTGTTTGTATTTTCCTTCAGCCTGTTTGTACCAATTAACAATTTTTCTACAGACACTAACTTCAACGATATCCGATACATGTCGTTTCAGTGACGTATTTTGTTCATCAGTGCCAGTTCCGTATTTGTACCGTGAAGAAAAAAAGTTCTTCGACAAAGATATTTCTATTGTTCAACTGACACGTAACTAACGTCATTAGTCATATTTTTTCCCCTCCTCGTCGTCTGAAAATTACGACAATGCTTGGCAAGTCTACCTCCGGAAAATAATTCATAGCGGCTAACGTTGATCGAGGACTGCACGTATACGTGACGAACAAGTGCAAATGGCCGTTCCGATATTCATCTGATATCGTTGAAACTAAACTGACATATTCATTCAGTTTTCGATCAGATTAGTTTATCTCTGAAGTCGGATCTGCGCTATCATTAATCTCCGTTCTTTTCATACATTCAGTACCAGCTTAAAAAGTGCATTAAATTAATTGCAATTAGCATTTGTCGTCATCTTGTTTCCCACATTGCTCCATATATTTTCCATACGGAAATTCGTTACGTACGAATACACCTGTTATTGTACAACTTTACTGGGTTTAATCGTATTAACAGATTGGCGTCGGATGACACACCGGTGCGTCTTTCGGGTTTCTTTACTTGAGTACGGATGATGCTGATATGCGTCATGGAGATTTTCATCTGTCTCAAAATAAATTTATAAAACTGTAGAGTAACTGTTTTTTTTTAATTCTACCATACCGAGTACGAGCTGCGTACTCGCTCGACCCCCCGTGGCCTCAGGTAGCGGACAGCGGCTCGTGCGCCCCCAAACCTGCGAAAAGGCTTGACCCACCCTGATTGGTCGGGTCTAGCCTTCCTGAAACATATAAAAGACGGCTTTTCGCCATAGGAAATCAGTTCTTGCGGGAAACCGACTAAGACTACTCTAGCATACACCGAGCAGACGTCTCCTTCGCGGATTATAGACGACACTCCTTGTTCTTGCAAAAGTCAGTACGAAGCGAACGAAGACTCCAGGACCAGGTTTCCTGTCCTGTCTCTACCCTCGCCATCTTTACCTATCCACCTCCTAGAGGCAGACGCTCCTTCGCGGATCATAGCGACACCTCTAGGTTGACTCCAATTCTCCAAAATACCTTCACAGAGACAACAGACGTCTCCTTCGCGGGTTACAGACGACAGTTTCTCTTCCCTTCTCTCTCACTCTTACCTATTCCACCTACCTACCCCCCCTCCTTTGGGAGATCTGGCCAAATCAAATTTGACTAACGTCAAATTTGCGCCTTCTCACCGACCGTCTTCGAGGCATAATCGCTTTCGATTTATCTGTAATTCGACCTTACAACAACAAAGTGAGATTTGAAATAAACTTCACACCACAAAACGCATTTATAAATTTATAAAATGGTTCAATTTCCCTTCTGAAATGCCGTAACAGATATTTCACGAACGAAATAAAATTTCTTTGAAAAATATTAATTAGTTGTAGCAGCTTTTTTTCCAACATAACGCGATTGAAAGAAATAGGCGCGAAATCACCCCGTGTCAACTGCGGCTTCAAACGCGCCGACGCGAATGTGTTAGTGTAACGATATTGAAAACTATTTCCAACCAATTTGAAAAATTAGAGCAAACAAAATGTATTAAGATCTGTTCACTGTAGTACAATAAAAATTCTACGCGCCCTTGTTTCATTATTTCAGTCATGTCGCTGTTAATAATTATAAACACTATAGTAGGGGCCAAATGTTTTAGTTGCTCAAGGCCATTTCCCCTCCATCGTTTTTTCACACCCTACCAAGCAAGGTCTGCGTATGCAGTGATCACCGTTATAGGCATATCTGTCTTGAAACGCGATCTTTGTTTCACTTCTGGCGGCAATACGCTCTCTTCTGCTTCTATTTTACGAAAATACACCTCCTAGATCTGTCTCTTCTTGGCAATAGGCTTTCTCCAGATATATTAGACGCAGTGCATAAAGCAATGACGACTGAGACACGACAGTTGAAAAGGATATCGCCTGCGTTGCATTGAATCGTGTAATTTCAAAAATTTCGGGTTCTCTCATTTTCATCCTATCTTTATGAAAATAGTACCAGTGATTTGATGAGATTCTCCCGATGAAAATGAGCCCAAACACGATATAAATCGGATCAGTTTTCCAGTAATCAACTGAAATACCCCGGATAGCGAAAACGGGACGTACAGTTTTAAGGGTGATTTGGTATTGATTATTGTTAAGTTCAGTCTAATTTATGTCATGTTTATACTCGTTTTCATCGGGAGAACCTCACCAATCCACTAGTACCGTTCTCATAAAGATAGGGTGAAAATTATAGAAATTGAAATTTTCGTTATCAGGTGATTCATTGCCACGTTTCTCTTACTCTATGTCTTTTGTCTCTCTTACGCGACATTTGTCCTCGTGTAGTTTCATGTAGAAGTGTATGTGCGTATGCTTATGTGCCACAACCTGACCAGCATAGTTTAAAGGCGGAACGGAGAAATTCTATAGGACAAGTGTTAACTGCCGAATGGCAAGAGTGGAACCGAAAAGTATTGGAGGAGAAAACCACGTGACCGGCCGATACATTTAGCCCGCGACTATAATACGAATGAAAAATGAAATGACTTTGTAAAATTTATATTTTTTTTTTTAATGAAATCTCTCACATGCATCAAATTTATTACGCCATTTCGACTTATTCTTTCACAGGGGCTACCCTTTTCACGGTTCTACCCTCAATACAAAATTAAATCGTATCAAACAGTATGCCGATGCACTGATACGATAAACTGCGTCTTAGCTATTGTGAATTAATATACATACACATATATAAATACAGAAAACTGCGAAAAATTGTTCGCGTATGAAGGAAACAGCAAATATTTCAGGACTACAGAACACGTTTGTATAAAATTGTTAAAAAGAAGTATTCAGTTCGACAACTAATTCGAAATCAAACAATAAGGGGAAAAAGTGATAGATGTTAAAAATAATTTAATAATGCAATTTTAAAAATTACCGAATAATACTGAATAAAGTAATCATTCATCAGGCAACACGTTGAATAGTAAAAGCGACAAAAAGTTTGATCTGATATGACAACTAATGAAGAAGCACAATCAATATGTTCTGCGTGCAGAACAATATGTTTCATCGTAGATAGATTTAAATACAAAAAGTCAACAAGCAAGTTCTTTAAAACTTGGGCAAATATAAACACGCTATTGCAACAAGTTCAGCCTTTTCCGGCCATGATGAAAATTTTATATCGGTAATATTTACTGAGACTGCACCGCTAGCCCTCTAATAAAAACTCGATCAAAGGTACACACGTATATACACATCGCACGTTTCTATACATTTGTCTTGCATTCCCTGCTAGATTGGAATAACCAGTTAACGTTCTCCCCAACGGTTGCATCTACCACAAGGACTAATTAAAAGAGAGAGCTACCATTGTTCAAGACTACAGAATTTTACATTAACTCTCTGTAGAGTTACCCTATTTTCTGAACTGAGGGAAACGCGTTTAAAAGTTGGAATAGTTTTTCCATGCAGCCCTACGTGCAGCTATTACACTTGATTATTATACACTGCTCGCCGAGAAAGATTGCAATACTTTAAAAATGAAATCGTACAAGTCTGAAATTTAATTGTGTATACTATTTGGATAAAAATATCAAATTTGGATAAAAAAGGTCACTTTTTCCTTACAGTAACCTAAAAAACATACACCACCGGCCAAAAGTATGGAACCACCTCCCACCTTTCATCGATATTAAATCTGCTGCTAGCTTTTTATAGATTTGAAGTTTATCTCAATTCTACATTTATCAATTGATTCGAATGACAAAATATTCTCAAAGCCGCTGCCTTTTTTCTGGAAATTTTTGTGCAAATTGCAATGCTCAGTGATTCCAAACTTCTGGCCGGCAGTGTATGTGACTTCCAGATTTCTGCAACCCCAATTTTTAGGTGCTGCAATTCGTAAAAATACGAGCGCTAATTTTACGAGTCTAAAATTTTAGAAAAATATGTCATTTTTACAACCGTGTATAGCCAAGAAGTCATTCGGCTCGGAAGTTAACAAAACTACACGTAACATCGAAAATTATCAATTCGATCTGTTCGTTTTCTTGTTTTATCTACTAAATAGAATAACAGTAATTTTACTTTTCATATATTTCTTTTATTTTAGGAAATTAGCATTCAATGTGGAGGATTACGTTATGTGAATAATTTGAAGTTCCTATCATCAAGCATGCTTTCAAAATGCATAAAAAGAAAATGTAAAAAATTTTTGTCACCAAACTCTGTGCCAAAAAGGTATCGATAATATTCGTGATAAATAGGCTGCGAATTTTTATACAAATTCATACTTTTATGAGTATAATTAAAAAATTAAAAGCTAGATGGACAATTGTTTTATACCCTAAATATTATAACGAGTACTATATTTTGGGTTTATTTATATATTTTTGCTTATTGCATACATATTGTTTATTTTTGCGCCCTCTAATTTTCCACGAATTCATAATAATTTACAGTTTAACGATAAACAAATTCGCTGTAACGAAAAAATTATGGTAGACGAGTTGAATATCTGCACAACGAATTCATCAATACTTCTGTCACTTTTACATAGGGATGTTGAAAAAACTAAACGGGCAGTTTACGAAGATTTAAGATAAAATGAACTTCTTAGCTGATCATGTTTAGGAAGATTTATGTAAAATAATAACGAGAGTTCGAATGCTCTCGTGTGGAAGAAATTGCATCCTTTCAGTTTGTATTTTTAGCCAAGGTTATAAATCAGTACACCATATGAATGTCCGCAACTTCATTATCGGTCTGAAAGCTCCCTTCAAAGCCAAAGAGATAAGTTCTTTCAAAGCGCGCAAATTCGAAAAAAAGTCCAAATTGGAAAAAAAAAGATGCTTCAACGTTCAAGGAACGGGCATTAACAATTTGTATTTCTCCTGTAGTAAAAGAAATAATTAAGGTGATCAAGTTAGGTTGTCCACTCTGTACGATTAATATAAGTACTAGTACAAGAAAGAACAAGTATTAAGGATATACTCGAATGGGCAAGTCGTAATAAAGTATCGGATGAAGATAAAAGCAGGTATTAGGATAAAGTTAAGACGGACATATTAGAACTGGACTAGGAGTAGATTTACATCGTGTAATCGGGTATTCTAGTGGTCGTTTCTATAGTATACATATATAAAACTAGAATTCAAGACATTGAAACATGCCTGCATAATCCTAAATCCTTTTCCATCTGTATAGCAATTTCAATCTTCGATTATGGGCACATATTTCAACCAAAGAATTGCATTCCATACTGTATTATGATAAATAATAACGCTAAGATAAATAATTCATCTTATGCTGACAAATGAGATTTTTTTATTTACTCAATAAACAATTTCACCAACTGTGTGGGAATCTGCCGACAGAAAAAATATTCATGCTACGGCAGTTCGGTATGAAAGGGTAAAATAAATAGAGAGAGTACAGGCGGTAAAGGAAAGGGAAAGAAAGATGCATTTCGTCCTGGGCCTCGTACGTTAGTTATACGCGAGGGACGGTGAGACTCGGGTTAGAAATTGTGTATACAGGGTGTCCCAGTTTTTTCTGATCAAATTTTGTCGGTGTGTTCCATGGGTATAAGTAAGAGAGAAACGTTATATGAACATAGGTTGTTTGAAGCTTTATTAAAAAGTTATAGCAATAATACGAAATAGGAACTTATTTTCACGGTCTAAGATATGATTTATAGTTACCAAATGCTTGGGTAGTCCTTCGAAAAGGTTTTCAGCCGACGTACCACTTGCGAAGTACCATCGTTAGCATTAACAGTCGTAGGCAAGAATTGTTTTCTTCGAATTCCCAATATACAGGGTGTCCAAATTGTTTCCGATCAAACTTTGTCAGCGCGTTCCGTGGGTAAAAGTAAGAGAAAAACGTTATATGAACATGGGTTGTTTGAAGCTTTATTAAAAAGTTATAGCAATAATACGAAATAGGAAGGGATCGATAAGTGAGGTTATGGTATAAAATAGGAATGGATCAGCAATACGTTCATCTAGTCTGTTTATGCAAGCTGTGTTTACGATCTGAGGTCGTTGAAAGGCTTGAATGTAACTTCTGTCGGTGCCATTCTTGTCTTGTTTCATAGTAATCGCAAATTCGTTACCATTCCCTTTGTATTTTGTATTTCTGTCATAACTTCTTAACAAAGCTTCAAACGACCTATGTTCATATAACATTTTTTTCTTACTTATACCCGTAGAACATACTGACAAAGTTTGATCGGAAAGAACTGGGACACCCTGTATACTAATAAAAGCATTGGCGAGAACCAGTGAGAGAGGACAATATGAGTCAGTCCCTCTGGTGGTGTAACGTAGGAAGTACCGCCACAATATTGTATTTTTTTTCAAAACTCTACTAACAGATCGTGTATTTTTACTTTAGAAACTGGCATTAAGAGGTACGACGTAAATATTATCTATAATAAGATAACAAATGTTGTATATTTTCGAGATGCAGTGTAAACTAATGTTTCAATGCCTCAACTGCACGGATCTAATGAAAACATTCAGAGTACACGTATTTAATCCCTTGTCTTGCAATATGTGACATTCGTACGACAGATTACATGCAAAAAGTGAAAAGCACGAATGTGTCTCGTAGCGTATGTTAAAGTTTAAACATGATAAACGTGAGCGTACAGTCGCTACACGTGTACACGCTATTTCGATCATTCGCTTTCTGCTCCAATTATCTATTTTTTTTCTTTTCCTTCTTCTCCTTTTTTTTTCAGTTAATATCCTTAGTAATTGCATAGGTAAACAGAACAGCAGACGCTGACGTGCGCTGTTCCAATGCAGAAACTTAAATAGTCAACTCTGGCGCGCGTAATAATGCGAAAAATCGAGAAGCGAGAGATTAACCCTTTGCGATCGGTGCCGCCATAGTGGCGGCATTTCAATTTTGTTCTAGAAATCGGTGTCGCCGTTATGGCGGCATGATCTTTGTTTTGTCAAGTATCATACTTTGGAAAATTACAAAAATTAAAACGTTTTATTTTTATGCACTATAACTAGTATGTATTAAAAAAAATATATCAGTTTCAAAATATTCTGTTTTTCAATATCCTTATATATATAATAAATCAACTATGCAAAAATAACTTTAAAAATCTAAATTTGCTCCGACTAGCTGGTAGTCCAACCAGAGAAATGTGCCGATCGCAAAGGGTTAAGGATGAATTGACGATTAAGTATCGAGCAACAAAATATTTGCTCAAGGTACGGATCGAAAATTCAAAATTATACACGCAATATTCATACATTTCCGAAATTATTACCAGACAAATTCGGATAAATTAACGTCCCCAAATTATAATGCAGAAGCTTCCAGTAAAAAATTTTGTATTAAATTGTTTTATAGAAATAACAATTGTTTATAGGAAAATCGAATACCTATCGTCATATTGCAGCATGAGATTTATATCTTGTTCCTATTTGAGACGAGAAATATTTAGGTAAATGTAAGATACGCATTAGTTAAGCTATAGCAGTTCGCTACGCGTTCAATTAGTATGAACAGCTTATTTCTTAAAAAAACAAAAAAAAAAAAATAGAACGATTTCGTTACTTTCGCATAGACGTCGAAGAGAATTTTTTATTTGAACAAATGCGCATTCAAGAGGGCACATATTTAAGTTACTATCATTGAAAGAATATTCCTGTCCTTAATTATTTCTGCCTCTCCATTTTAACTGGAGCACTAAATTCTCGTCCGTGGAACAGAAAAGAAACGAGAGAAAGACCGAAAGGAATTTTTCGCAATATTGCTCGTCACGTTGAGTGGCATAAAAACTTCGTTAGTTTTTGCTAAAACAAAAATAGGTGCAAGGGAACGTGACTTGGGTAAAACAATATTGTTGTTGCTTTTAGCAAGTGCGTCGTCGGAGCATGATAAATGATCACATGCAACAATAGATGTATGTCACCTAATGTAGGCGAAATCACTGAAATTCTCTGAATTACTGGGTAAGGTGAACTATTTCGAGAATGTACATACATACATCGTGCTATTACATTAATTACTTATATACGTTCCCTACTGTAACTGATAAAAAAATTCTGCTCCACATTTTCGACTTACTTTTGCACAAAGAAGCAGCCTTTGCCCGTTCGTGTGCACGCGCATGTACGCTGCCGCATTAGGACACCCGTTATATTGGTGTAGAAAGTATCGCATGATTTGAATTGCATTTCTTCGCCAATATTAGTGTCACATGTTAATAAAAATATACATATGTTACTAATTATATTTCAAGATTGTAGAATGAATCGTTTCTTTTTGGGATACCGGTAAGTTTGTAATAACTTTTAGTCAAATAATTTTATATTGGACCTGTAATGAGAAAGAAGCTTGCTTTGCATTCGGTAAATAGATTTTAGTAAAATTTAGAAGATTTCAGTAGTATTCGGTAAATTTTAGTAAACTTTAGTAGATTTAAGTAGATCTTACAATATGTAGTATCATTTAGTAGAATTCAGTGGACTTCAGGGGATTTTAATAAATTTTAATACAGTTCGGTAGATTTTAATAAATTTTCAGTAGAATTCAGCAGATTTCGGCATACTTCGCATTCAGTAAGTGTACTTACATATAGCACACCTAAATATGCGCATATGAGCCGTTGTTTTTTTTCTTTTATATGACTAAAACTACCATTAACTCGTTTTTCCCAAAAATCGACTTGAACCACTTAAAAAAAAATATGTGTTCACATGTCGACATTTTCACGCACAATAATACCGGAATCACTAAACGCTTCAGTTTCAACGAGAAATAAATTCGTTAATATCTTTCCTATGTCGCGCAATTAAGCAAACAGACGATTAACGCGAACATTCCTCTTCCTCTCATCCCTCTAATTTCAACTACTACTTATTTCACGTTCGTTAAAGGTACTCGATGCATTCGTAATTAGTTCAAGCAATACCGGTGAAATGAAACTAAATTTGATCGGATGGTATACATATATCCAATGATTTTCTCGTTGAAGTATTCGTTAACAACAGGATAAATTATGGGATACATTAATGAAACGCAGGCAATGAAATTTTTAGTCTGTTAACCGTCCCTTGTTACAGAGTACCATTAGCGCGGAGAAGACAGTAACGAATACAAGTATCAGAACGGTGAAATGAAACTGCAGGAGAAGAATTACGTCACCAACCTAGTTCTTTGTTAAAGCTATCGTAGATCAAGGGAAACGAGTAGCTCTGCTACTAGTATCTTCGGTAGTAACACAGTAAGTAATTCCATTTGGAGTTCCAGCGGGCGGAACCTCTCGAATTCAATTAAACCGGGAAAATTTCAAAAGCGGGTGCAGTTCATTTCCACGCTAGAGTCGCCTTATGTCATATCGAGTATTTGATCGTGTAACGAACTTCGCATTAGAAATCATTCCATTCACTGCGGCATAATAACCCGGCACGAAATTTCAAATTTCTATCAACCGATCGAGTTCATCGTGTGTGAACGTGGTGTACGAAAGTATCTAACTTCCTCAAACGGTTTTCGAAACTCTCGATTGATAGGTTTCCAACTTATACAGCTTCCGAAATTCTATACCCGCGCCCAATCGTCCGCTGTTTTATCTTTCTGTTGGAACTAAGCGCATGTGGCATATTTAAAACACCACTTCCGCCGTGTTCTTTCACTTGGGATCTGATCGTTAATACAATACATACCGGGTGTCCAATGAGAAATTCAACAAACTTCGTATACGTATTCAGCAGGTCATCCTGAACAAAAAGTGTCATGTACGCTATAGGTCTAAGTCGTTTCGTTGCCGAGATTAGGCATTGTTTATGCTCGCTTCGAGAACAGAGACGAGTGTTTTCGAACGATGAAAGCGTCCAATCTACGTTTTAGACTTGATTTGACTTGCTTCATTCTTTATGCTTTTTCGAATGTAGAACGTACCGATAGGATATTTATGTACAGTTTCTGTAACGGAGATAGTAGTGAAACGCGATAGTTGAACATCAGCAGTGATACTCTAATCGTACAGTTTATTACCACTTTATTTACTAAAATGTCTGTAGAGATTTAAGCGAAACAGTTTTTGATCTCTGTCTGTAAATGAAACAATCTATACATCAAAAGTAGAATTAAGTATATACGTCGAAATTATTGTTTCACTGTAAGTGTGCTTGATAAAGAAACTATTATTTCCGACGTAATTCACGAACGAAGCAAAACAGACCTATATCGTACAGGACATTTTTTGTTCAGAATGACCTGCTAGATGCGTGGTTGAAGTTTGTTCAACTAACCGGACATATTGTACAGCTTTCCTTCAAAGGGCATCCATATCCGCGGGAAAAAGCTCCGAAATCTTGATTGCTATTTTCCAACGCGATTTTCAGTAAAAATCGAAAGATCTTCCACGCATGAATCGATCACATCGATAACAGGTAGGGTAGTGTGGGGTTTAAGCGAGAACGCGTACTCAAATTAACGTGGACTGTACGATTTGAAACTGAGAAGAAAATGTTTGTGGGGAAATCAATGGATATTGGTACTAACCTTGAGCGTGGATCACACTGAACAAGGCGATAACGGTTGTGAGGACGTGACACCACATTTTTCTTCTCCACTTTCCTTCCCACTTTTGGACACACTGTTTTGCTTCTTTTTCCCCGTATTCCGCTCCGTTTCACTTTTCACGCAATTGTACGAATTTGCGGGTACGTTCGCGCGAAGGAAAAGGATGCACTGTGTGTTTTAACCACGTTTCCGGCGTATCGCGTGGCGCTTAATCGACGAGGCTTGTTTCGACCAGGCCGTAACTCGATTGTTCAACGTCACGAAAGATCCTCCGCTCACTCATATCACACGCCGCACATTTTCCGCGAGGCAACCACCCCCACTTCACTGTTATAGCAATTATTTCTCTATTTCACTACCCCAGAAATTATATCATCGAAACGCGATCACACTTTCAGTCACCCTTCTTGGCCCTTACTGTGTCGGAGCACATCTGCAATACAAACAACAACATTGTAATTAGATTTGAAACGGTCTTGCGTTTCATGCGATATTCATAGTGCACCAGAAGTATCGTAAACGGTTTTTACAAATAGAAAAATTCTAAATTAATTGATCTCCATGCTAGAATTAATTCACCTCCGTGCAAAATTGTCTCTTCTAATGACACTTTGCTATGGAAATTTTGAAATAGGAACCTTGTGAAAAATTTCATTGTCAAGTATACTTTACATATGTACACTACCGGCAAACAGTTTGGGATCACTGTGCATTGCAAGCTGCATAAAAATTTCCAGATAAAAGTAAGCAATTTTAAGAACCTTTTATAATTTATATTAATCAAAATGGGGTAAATTGCTATTGATCTCTACAACATCGTTTCAAATCTATAAAAAATTAGCAGCAGATTCAATATTGGTGTAAATTGACAAGTGATTCCAAATTTTTGGCCGATAGTGTATATAAGGTGAGTCATGTAAAACAGACCACTTAATTACCTTCCCTAGCTATGGTGGTACGAGGAAATTTCGATACGTAATTAGACGAATGAAAGGAAATTCACGTTTGATTTAAATCTTTAGAGTCAAACGTCACTTTAAGATCATATTATGTTTAAATGCACTTCGATGTTTGCTGCACCATACAGTGGAAAAAAATATACATTCATGTAAAAAAGCATAGATGTCCTTGAAAAAAATGACAATTACAGAAAAATGTTTTTTTCACCTTATTCACCTTTTGAATTTAAATTACATACGAAAAATTTCTGACGCCACCGTAGCTAGCGAAGACAATTAGGTAGCCTGTTTTACACGGCCCACTCTGCACAATTTTCAAAAGGGCATAACTTTTGTTATTAAAAATCAAACGGACAATAAAACATTGCAAAACGAAGTGAACGAGTAATGTTCACACTTTCAGCGTTACTTCTTTTCTTCGTTAAACGCTTACACACGTAACTCACTTATAAAGCATCCCTAACTGAACTAAAGTTAATTAGTCAAATTGTACGCTGATATTTTCTCCATTTTCTACAAGCGATACAAAATAGAATTTAACCAGATCACGTTAAATTTTTCCATTCATCGCGATAGAAACAACCCCAAAAATACACCTAAACATCCTTTCATACACCGACGTTACTTCGTGCTTCTCCTAAAAACAAGTTCACGCAGATGTCGAAACTTGTTTACCGTTTCTTCAGTACAAACAAGAATGTCTATCACCCGCGGCCTTTGTCAGAGATTTTACCAGTCGTAGGAAAGGAAGAAAGTATCAATGAAAGATAGAAAGCAAGAACAGAGAGGAAAAAGGCGATTGTGAGGAAAAGATGACCGAGTAAGCGAACTGAACGGAGTCAGAAAACTTGGGTATATAAAACGTCATGCTGTTGAGACCAACGATCTAGCTGTACATACAGCAAATACACGACGAAACTTCGACTAGAGAAATGTGAAATAAAAAAAGAAAGAAAATTCAAAAGTCTGCGTAAGATGTGACAATCTGTCTAATTATTTTCTAATACCATCAACGAACTTCAATTTTTGCAAGAATTTCGTATTCCCTTTTATCCCTTCCGCCAACTTTCACGTCATTTCTCGCTTCCTTTCTGTTTCGTTATCGACCTCCTCCTACGATAACGCGGAGTAGGATGAGAATATGCGAACGGTATATTGAAACGGTGAATCGACACTTCTATGGATTTTATCGGCGATGATTGATGAACATAGAACACAAATCTCTCTGTGCAACCCTATAGCGTAAATGAAATACCAGCAGCCTAACCTCTGTTGCTCCTATCCTTGCCTTCAACTTTCCTTTCGACCTACGCTATTGTCGCCAGTCACCCTAAACCCTCCCGCTACTTGTGTTCCACTGGCACTCTGGGCCACAGCGAGATATAATTGAATAAAATTGCTAAGTGATTAATTGCATGAACCTTCGTAAAGCCCTTCCTTGCCAACTAACTTCGTACTCGACTTTAAAGACGTTTACTGCATCGTCTTTGCTTTTTGCACAACTTTAACGAACACATCGGCTGTCCCGATAGAACTTCGAATTAACGTACTTACACTTCCGCTCGAAAGTATTAGGACACTTGTCATTTTCTGCCAAACTTTCCTATCCCACGTAAATTATAAATATTAAATCGCATTTTCTTTTTGCAAATTCTATCGCGTATACACTACCGGCAGAAAGTTTGGAATCACCGAGCATTGCAATTTACACGAAAATTTCCAGAAAAAAGGCAGCGACTTTGAGAATTTTTTATCGTTCGAATCAATCGATATGAGATAAATTGATAAATGTAGAATTGAGGTGAACTTGAAATGTATGAAAAATTAGCAGCAGATTTAATATCGATGAAAAGTGGGAGGTGATTCCAAACTTTTGGCCGGTAGTGTATACAGGGTGTCCCGTAAAGAGCGTAGCACCCGGAAATGGGGGGTTGCTGGGGTGACTCTGAACAACTTTTTCCTTGACCAAAATGTTGT
>NW_017100150.1:996786-1008173 GCF_001263275.1 Habropoda laboriosa
AATTATATCGTGTTTGATCTCATTTTCATCAGAAAAATCTCACCATGTTAAAACAAATTTCAGATGAAAAAAAGTAAAATTAAAGAAATTATATTTTGCTATTATGAATTGTCGAGCCGTGAAATCTCGTAGAGGAAACCGAGTGGTGTAGCGTTACACGCTTGACTGACAGCGAGCGAGGATAACATAGGCGTAGGACCATCCATACTGACACTTGTAGAATCCAAACTGGCTGACACTTGTAGAGACATTACTGTAATTTGTATGAAAGCCTGGAATCCATGTATAAAACCTTTTGCATTCTGTTCTCAAGACTTGAAACTACTATTTAAGACAAAAAAGAAATTTCGATTTTTTCAAAATATTACTGTGTCCTAACCCCTTAATGGTTTCATAACATTTCTCAGACATTTGTTCAAATTAAGAAAGTGTCCTAATACTTTTGAGCGGCAGTGTACGCGTACCTAATACACGCATACCCAATTAACAAGCTCGCCGTGTACCGTGATTTAATTTCGTCTTTTGGAAAATTCCAAGTGTAACGTTAGGAACAACGTAAATCAAACAACACGGAGAAGCAACTGTAACATACGAAACTAATGAAATTATGTACGACTGAGGAATTTTTGCCGATTCTAAGTGTGAAAAAAATGCACGAATGTTGCATCAATAAGCACAGAATTTCTAACATAGGGTATGATAAATTGTTAGGCTAAGAAAAGTATCGGAAGTAACGAAAGGCCGCTGCTGTTATTTTTCGAAAAGTTCAGTCTAAATGTTCAGCTTTTAACGCAAAACGAACTCTATTTTAACGTAACGAGTCTTTTCCCGTAATTGGAAACTTTGACAAAAATTGCAAGGAGGAAAGTTTTCAACGCTAATTCCCTTGTCGCACCACATAATAAGAACTTGAAAATATTGCAAACAAGATTACGTTATTCAGGTATTATCTGTAACGTGGGAAACATTTAGTTGCAGTTCCATTATGTAAAGCGCTTTCATAAATAAACGAATATGCGAAATTCTTAAATTTATAACAATTACTAAAATGGATAAAAACATTTGATGAATTTTCTTTAAAATAACAGAACATACAACAATTGCTCGTTCCTTTATTTCTAATTATTCTAGTATGACTGGAATTAGCGAAAGAATTTCACGATACGAAATGCAATATATTTATTGCAATTGTAATTAATAATGGCAGCAGCATCATTATTTCATTTATCACCCCATTACATATTTCAATTCAATTATGCAGCATTTAATTGTCAAACGCAAAGCGGACAAAAATGACAATTTCAATGTCTCATGTATGGTTACCTTTTAACTACCTCGTTCTACTGACAATTTTCATCTTCCATTCTGTTTAATGCTGAAACTTATGCACGACGTTAATTTGCAGTTTCACTAAAGCAAACGATCTACGATCAAGGCAGGTTTCGATGAATCGAAAATGAAACGCTGAATTCCACTTTGCCGGAAGTTCGAAATTTTTAAGTTCCTTCCGATCGTCATTCTGGCCAATGAATTTGTCACTAACCAAGGATCCACATTTTCACGCACCAATCAATACGTGTCAAATCAAAATTACGGGGATTATTCACGCGTTACAATCGTACGTTTGAATATTTAAAATTGTATCAATCGAATATATCTATTTTAAGGAGCGTGTCAATGTGTAGATATGCATACAGGGTGATTCGGAAATTGCTCGTAAACCATTCGCTGTACGAAATAGTGTACGAGGCAAAAGTTGCATAATTTCAAGAGGGACATATGTTATAATAATTGTTTCTATACACAAAGTTTTGACCGCCGACATGATTTTTTTAAATGGATTACTTTGTATTCCTTCCCGGAAATTACGAGAGCGTTAAAGGCTGAGTGTTAGAATATCTCCAAAATGAGTATTTATTATGATATTTACTATAGAAATGAAATTTACGAATAGAGAAATATGCTTCTGATTTCAATAGAATAGAAATTCAATCCTAAATATCTCGATAAATTTATTAAACTCCTTAATGTTTATTTACTCAGCCTTCAACGCTCCCTTAATTTCCCGAAAAGGAATACAGGGTACTCCATTTAAAGGATCATAATAACCTACAAAACTCTATGTATATTTTCACACCAGATAATACCATCTACGAAACCAATATTTTCCTTAAGTATGAATAAATAAATAACGATAGTACTAACACAAAAACTTTTAACCCTCTCTCTCTCTCTTTCTGTTACCCGATATTTAATCAAACATAAATGGGGTCTCATCTCTATATCAACAAGTACAACACTTTACTTTGAGAATTCATTTTTACCTCGAAGCACACACACACACACACGCACAACGTTCGAAAGGAGCTTGTTATCGAAGTGTCCGTCTAATTGTGAGGTTAGCTTGTGGTAAAAGCAAAACCATGTCGAACCGTGTAAAATAAAACGCAATTGAAACGAGGATATATACACTGTGAAAACACTGTTTTGCTGCCTTCCCCGGTGTAGATCTAGAAAATGTTACTTAGCGGAACCCACAGCTGCGGGTCACAATTTCTCGGGTGCGAAAAACTTTATTAAACGTCGACATCGCTGTCGTTTGCATTATCCCTTCAGTCCGTGTTTCACCGGTGGAAGTTACCGCACCGAATCGAATTTGCTAATATTCTAGCAGCCCAGAGGGACTTTACTCATCGCGTGGCACGGAACGTTGCCCAGGTTATTTAACTGGGAAAGAAACGTCGTTTCGAACCAATTATTAACCGAGAACGTTTATGACCGAAGGTCAGATCAAGAAGGATTTCGATTCTCGATTCGAATACGATACTCTGGTTAAATCAACGTTATTATTTCTGTCGAATAAAAGCAGGATTTCTATTTATTTGGTCAGTATTTTCGTTTTCAATTGATGGTAAGTATTTTTTTAAATAAATAGTCAACAAAAGAAAGTATTTCGTCGGTATGATTTTGTTTGCTCGGTCGGTATTATTTTGTTTTTTGGTCAAGAGAATTTCAATTTTTGGTTAGGTAGGATATTTTGTTGTACACACTGATGATCTATTCAAAATACCGACAGATTATTGTGTCTACTAATACTTTCATGAAAATACTGAGAATTTTTGTATTATTCGATGTAGTACTGACCATATATTTCAGATACTGATAAAACATTTTCTAAAATACCGACCCAATAAACAGCAGACTTATAAAATCATAATAACTGCACCGATATCGTCAAATAATCGATTACTTTGATAGTACTTTATACAAGGTGGGTTACTTAAAACAGGCCACCTAAATAATCACCTTCTCTAGGTGTGGTGGTAGGAGAAATTTTTTTTTCGTAATTTCAATGGTTTCAAAGAGTGAATAAGATGGAAGAAAATATTTTTATTAACTCTCGAATTGTAAATCAAATGTGAAACTTCTTTTCATTTCTTGCTATTTCTTCCATCTAATTCACATTTTAAAAGAATTTATAAAAACAATGCGTAAAAATTTTTTCGTACTACCATAGCTGCAGAAGGTAATTAGGTTACCTGTTTTACGTAGCCCACCCTGTATACCTACATATACAGTTGTTTACCTTTCGGTGTTTCCTCAATTTTTATAAAATCCTTTATTACAGAACCAATTAAATTTGACCGCTTCGATTAAAGCAATTCACAAGTTCCACGATTTGTCATTATCATACCGATCATTAGAGGCGGAATAACGATTAAGTGTTTCTTCAATTTTTATACACCGGTTTGTTACAAAACTATTACATAACTGCTGCAATTAAAGCAATTTTGTACGTTCGACAAGTTCTGTCTCTGTACTACTTGTTGACCAATTATTATTAATGTCAATTTCTAATTAGAAACGAATTTGCAAATCATTATTCCGTTAATGCTCGATGTATATTTAAACAAATCAAATATCTGCACAGCATATTGTACTTGATTGAAAGAAAATAAAACACTTTTTAACTTTCATCGGTGTTTCTTGTAATGCAATATTTGTTTTGCATGCTCGCATAACTACACGTTCCTGTCAACAGTTCATTAACTAGTAACAACGAAAAAAAAAAAAAAAGTATTGAAAACGCTGAATTTCGTAGAATTGCTTGAAGTGTCGTTTGTTTACATCCGTTTACTTCTCGTCGTAAATAACGAAACCGCGAACAGTCGGAATATCTGTTTACTATAACCTCAAAATTGACAACCGATTTGATGTGTTTCAGTGACAAAGGCGTTAAAGTAGGAACAGAACTAACCTCGTTACTTTCATCCTTTCTCCAATTTGTCAAAGTGACAAAATATTTCACAGAATTGTTCACTTCAACAAATCGATATTGTTAACATTTCCCCCTTGCAGAGCGAACGAGAATCCATTAAAATATGCAGAGGGAACGGCCGTTAGGATTATTTGGTAAACATTCTCTGTTCCAGAAGTTCGACCGCCTTTTATCGCGTACTTTTTTAAAATAATCGTGTATTGTCATACCGTGTATCCTCATACCGATAAAAATTTCGATTTTTTAGAGTTTAACCTGTCACACTCTGTTAACGTATTTCGTCCCCGATATAAATTGCGATTACAATAAACGTTTTAAACGCGTTTCAACTAAAAACTCCAATTCGAAATTTAAACATTTCAAGCACAGAGTACGCACGAGTGGAAACTTTTTGCAAAATGTATTTGTCACGGTACATGTATATCGTATATTTTTTTTCCTGTTAGCCGTTCGCTCGTTAAAAGTTGTAAAATTAATAAGAATAAATCTGGCATAGATTCGCCAGTCAACGAACCGACAGTACAGTACCAATAATGGCAATCAGAAATGTTCTTGGTTCATCGAAATCTACGAACTCTACGAAGCATTTGAAAACACTTGTCAGTGTCATCGACTTGAATGGCAAAAAAACATGCTTTTTTGTTCTGCCGCGGGAAATCAATACGGATTAATTCGTCGATAAAAGTATCGTATCGGTGGAAATTCTGTGTGCCACTGGATCTCCAATTACCGAACGTTCGACCGAGAAAAACTCGTTGAACTCGTTAAGCCGCAGCGGCGGACCTGTTACCAATCCCAACGCGACAGTTCAACGTCGAATAAGATCCGTGTGAGGATGAAATCATGGCAAGGGTGTATCTGCAACGGATCCAAAGTCACGTATGCTCGAGGTTCTTCGGTTTCGATAAAGGAAACGAAAATAAAAATTCACGACTCCGCTGAAAGCACATAGAAAGTAACTGTAATACTGCGACCCCTTTCCCTATCCAACCCCTCCACGATCATACTAGAACGATTGAATAGAATAGCAACACCTCCGCACAAAAGCATGTGAAATTTCCAACGTCTAATCATGACTAAGATCTTTCGAATTTCCAATTCATTTTCTCAGCAAAATGCAGCAGAATGCACTTTAATTATCGAACTGTAAACAAAGGCTACATTTACACGTAATCACGATCACGAATGAAAATTTCGATTAATTAAACGACACATGTAAGTACGTACTTTATCGTGCAGTCGATGTGTAAACAAAAGTGTGGTTAGGTTAAGTGAACGCTGGAGAGACTGCTTAAACGTGAGAATGTTTTGAATCATTTCGAAGTTCAATTGCCGCCACAATTGAAAACATCGAACAGCGAAAAATTCCGCGCACGTTAATAACACAACATTTGAAGAGAACGAAAGATTTCCTGGAATAGCCAGATCGTTCAAAACAGAAATTATCCAAGGTTCCAAAGTTCACTGCTCGTCTATGTATATTGTACCGGTAAGCTAAACCTCTGTAGAGTGAAGGGACACGCCAAGGTATACGACGTGGGAAATAATAGTATAGTAAAATCCGAGTATCTCGTCCAAGTTCTTTTCGCCTACCATCGAGACACAAAAGTTCAAAAGAAACTGACAAATTCGTCGTAAGATGAACATTTTACATAAATTTATTCCCCAGCACAATATATCCACCTTTTTTTAATTCCATCTTCTCACAGATACGCGTTAACGGAAAGTTTCTCGACGAAAAAGAAAATACACTTTCGAACACGCAATGTTTATTCCCGAGAACTAAAATATATATACCGCGTACGTATACACATATGTATATAGAGGGGAAAAATGTAGAAATAAATGTGTACGTAATCGTGCAGCTACAAGAAATTACACGTACACTCGCGACGGTCGCGGGCTGAGTACTGGCGCGTCGTGCCGTCCGGACTTTTAGGCACGTTTTACGGTATCCCTCGGTTAGCCTCTCCTCGTTGCGCCTCGCCGCGCCTCGCCTCATCTCGCTTTGCTTCGCCTTGCCCCGCCTAACCTAGTCTAGCCCTGCCTCGTCCCAGCTCACCCTCTGATGCCTCACCCTGTTACGACTCGACGGATCTCGTATTTCTATTCCCGATCGCCCCATGACGCCACGTATCGTCACCTGTATGTACAGTCTTTTGATGCGGCGCTACCTGGTAAATGACAACCCTCTATTGGATACCGCTCCGGACACTTAACTCTAAAATACGTTTGCTGGATATCCTTCGAGTATTACATATCGCAGGAACAAAGTGGCTAGACAGAAATTTTCTTTAATACACAACGTTCTTCGGTTATTTATCAATCGTTTGTGCTGATCGGGGCAGTTTTGGATTCATTTCATTTGAAATATTGGTTGACACTGGGTTTCCTCAACCCGTCAATTTCACGGATTTCGTGGGTATAAAAGTTTGTATTCGATGAAAACGTAATGACTACTTGGGGCCCAATATCTTAAATCCCAGGTGTTTCGTACTTATCGTATCGTACGGATTTTCTTGGAGATACCTAATGCCCAAAGAACAAGCTTCAATATAATTTTATTAACTTTTATAAATATTATGTAACTGTATAATATCACATAATTAAATTTATAGATTATACTGTTGTTGCTGAATTAAATAAATTGATTTTTAGAAGAAAACATGGTTTCCCGCTCAGCCGTTAGTTTGACGGGTGTTCGTAGACATGGGTACATATGAAATGTCTGTAAACCTAGTGTTAAACTTCGTTTCTGGGTACTATTTTCCTTTTTAATTTTTTTTACATTTTCTGATAGTAGAAAGAGTACGCACGTGGGATATCCATTTTATTTTTTGACCTAGAGAGCCTCAGAATAGCTGTAAATGAAAAAATCAGAGGAATAAATTTGGAGAATTTCATGTGAAATGTGCTGTATAAATATAAACATTGAGAACCTACCGACGAAGCTGGGTCATTTATGACCCGAAATTCATAGGGCATACAGTATAGCGCACAAACTTCGTCCACCTGGAATGTTTCTGTTATTTTTAATAATACGGAATAATGTTATATACAAAACTCACATGATATACAGAAGGATATAATGTGATGGAAATATTTTTTACCCAGGTGGAAACGTAGAAGAGATTTCGAGTATTATGTTTATTCTCTTAAATGGGACGTTAAATCTTTTTATCGCCGTGTGATAGCTGTTGTTGCGGCGATTTCAACGTTCTATCGTTAAAGATTATTCAACCATTAATCGAGCCACTCGGAAACCAAAATGATTAACTCCACTTTTTGAAATTCTTCCAATTTTAGTATCGAAGCACATGCTTGGTGCTCAACTCTTCACAAACAAAAGAAATTTAATAAATTTAATTCGATGGAGTTAGTCACTTTGTACGAGATAAATTTCTCGTTTTATCGATTAGTGTCTATTACGGTGGAAGCAGTGGAAGAATGACGGAAATATCAGCTTACAATTAGCACGTAGCGAAGGTTTAACGAAAAACGAACTGTATTTGCATGCTCCGTATCGCAGCGCATACGTCAATCTTTATCAGTATCTACGAAATATGTTGCAACATTTTTGGTATAAGTGGCAAATAGGACGTCTTCATCGGTCGACGGATATAACCTCACACGAACTTTGGACCAGGAACACCGGTTGTAATCAAAGACGACAACCTTCAGCAGCTCAGACGTAGAATAGAACGGATCGTCGAAATTCATCCCACATTAGATAACATCATGAGAGTTATATCAATCAAGAGCGTAGAAGGCATAATTAAACGATTAATTCGTAAAATTTGTATACTGCCAGTGAATCAAGAGGTAGGTGTTCTCTCCGACGACTAATCAAGCTATTGTAATGTTGACACTAACAAGTAGCTGTTATAATTATATTCGTAACAGCGTTAGATTTAACAGCATTTCTTAGTTACGTATATTTAAGAGCGTTATATTAGCATGTGAGTGTACCACCATTGTGTAATTATCAAGACTGATGTTCATATTTATATTCACATGTACATGCAGGTACATTTAACACTTTCATTACTATTGGCGCCAATATGCGTTTTGAAATTTTGCGCGCACTACAGTAAATTCTCTACAAGAGTCAGTAAGTTTGGATTCTACAAGTGACAGTATAGATGGTCCTACGCATAGGTCTGCGTCATTGCTGCGCCCATGTTATCTCGCTCGCTGTCAGTCAAACGTGTAACGCTACACCAGTCGGTTTCCATTACGAGATTTCACAGCTCGACAAATCATAATAGAAAAATATAATTTCTTCAATTTTCCTATTTTTCATCTGGAATTTTTTTTAACATGTTGGTGGGATTTTTCTGATGAAAATGACGTAAAACACGATATAATTTGAATAACATTTACTTATTAACACGTTCACTGTCGCGCCAGATTTACAGGTTGCTGTCAGGCGGCCACAAGAAAACACATTATAAGCATAGGATTATAGTATTATGCTTTATAATTTTTTTTTTCAATTGAAAATAATGTCTAGCTAGCTATGACGTTCAAAATTTTTAGTTGACATCATTTATTTTATTTTAATTATTCTAAACAATTCAGGCACTCCAGTCACTGCTGACCACCATGGCCATATCGAGGAAACAATCTAATGTTAATGTAATTGAGTGATTAATTTAATTTCATAATATATCGCTTTGGATGAATTACAAAAACAAATTGCTAAAAAATTACATTAAATACCTGATCACATTATCGGTCGTATGTAGAGAGAGAGAGCCACCGTTTGGTTGCCAGTTGTTTATCACAAAGAGTAGGCCTACCTCCACGTAAAAAAAAAAATGTAGGTTCGATTCCACAAGTGTCAGTAAAATGTAGGGTCGATTCCACAAGTGTCAGTAAAATGTAGGGTCGATAGCAGCAGAAAAGCTGCTAAACAATTAGAATTAAATGTAACGATAGAAATTATTGCAATAATGCGTAATGCAATTGAAAAATTGAAAGAATCAAAAGAAAAAACGCGAATTCGTATCTTTTTCGATTCTAGAATATAAGAAAATTTGAATAAAATACGCGACGAGAATTGGGGAGAAGCATAAGTTAAACGCGTAAAAATATTCAATAATAAACGAACTAGGGATGAAGCTATTATTTCAATACGCGATGCACTGACTCTAGTATTTACTAAAATTCAAAAATTCTCGCATAAATTCCAAAAATAGATTATTAATTACGGTAAACTACTGAGACGGTTTAATTAAGGGTGGGCATGGTGCTGCTTTAGTTTGAAATGATTTATAAACACATAATTAACAGAGGAAAAACCGTGAAACGGCAAAACGTCTACATTCTAATTGTTATAACATGTAAACAGAACTTTAAATTTAGTGTAAACAGAAAAAATATATAATACAATTTATTTCACGGTATTGCAACAAATAAACGTTGAATCAATATTTAATTCGTATAAAAACAATTATTTAACGTAATAATTTTACCTTCACTATGGCTATTTTTAATCTACGACCACAGGTCAACCTGATTTCTAATCCTTACGAACTTTAAATTCAGTCTAAACTGAGAAAATATATAATACAATTTATTTCACGGTATTGCAACAAACAAACGTTGAATAGATTCTTAATTCGTATAGAAACATTTATTTAAAATAATAATTTCACCTTCACTATGGCTATTTTAAATTTACGACCAAGGGTCAACCTGATTTTTAATCCTCCGAACTTGATTTCACAACGAGAAAGTAATAAGATCGTTGAAACGTACTTATTTGTCAAAGAAACTTGCAAAAATGTATAAATAATAATATGTAATGTTTTAACAAATTTTTGGAAGTATAAATTAATAATAAAATTGTGAAAATTAATAAATTATACGTTATTATAACATTAATAGAATTATGACTAAACCGAAGTTCGAAGTCGAGTATTTAAAGTCTGATATTACGTGCCTAGCGAGTGCCGGTAATTGTTAAAATTTGTTTAATAATTAGTAATAGAAATTCTAATTGATTCTAATGTATACAAGTGTTACAAGAAGGCTGAGTGTGTACAGGGTGGACATAGACTAGCTAGTAGCCCCCGACCACTCTATTCACATCTCAGAACCTTCAGGTCAAAATACGCCGCGAAGTGTCTAGGGCCCAGTATAAAGGGTAAATGATTTCGCGGGACATCGGCGGGTCCTTATATACCTGCGGTACCCTCTCCCCAAAGTCATTAGCAAAATCGTCGGTTAGGTCAGGCGGGAAATTTTCGCGGGAGATTTTCGCGGGAGATTTCCGATATCGTAACACGGTATAATTTATCAATTTTCACAATTTTATTAAAAATTTATACTTCCGACAATTTGTTATAACATTGCATATAACAATTTATACGTTTTTACAATATTCTTCAATGGAAACATAGGTTTTAGCGTTCTCGTTACTTACTCGTGGTTAAATTAATTTCGTAGGGATTAAAAATCAGGTTGACCTGTGGTCGTAGATTAAAAATAACCATAGTACAGCTAAATTTATCGTGTTAAATAATTCTTCTTACACGAATGAAAAATGTATTCAACGTTTGCTTGTTACAATACCATGAAATAAATTATATTACACATTTTCTCTATTCACACTGAATTTAAAGATTATAACGATTAAAAATCAAGTTGACCTGTGGTCATTTATCAAGAATAATCATAATAAAGCTGAAATTATTGTGTTAAATAATTTTTTTAATACGAATTAGGAATTTATTCAACGTTTGCTTGTTACAATACCATGAAATAAATTATATTATACGTTTTCTATATTTACACTAAATTTATCGTTCTATTCTAACAAGCAAACGTTGAATAAATTCCTAATTCGTATTAAAAAAATTATTTAACACAATAATTTCAGCTTTATTATGATTATTCTTGATAAATGACCACAGGTCAACTTGATTTTTAATCGTTATAATCTTTAAATTCAGTGTGAATAGAGAAAATGTGTAATATAATTCATTTCACGACACTAAAACAAACAAACGTTGAATACATACAAATGTAACGATAGAAATTATTGCAATAATGCGTAATGCAATTGAAAAATTGAAAGAATCAAAAGAAAAAACGCGAATTC
>NW_017100150.1:1010484-1045716 GCF_001263275.1 Habropoda laboriosa
TAAAAAAACGTAAAATTAAAAAAGTTGGTATTTAAATCGTTTGATTGCCTCGACTCACTTTTCATGCTTATCTTTTATTCGCTGTCGTTGTCTACGTTCGGCAAACTACAAAGGCGGGCGCGAGGCTCGAAAACGTAGTCCCTGATTGTACGAGTGTCAGGTTTAGCTTCCTTGCGGCTGACACTTGTGGAGAATATACAGTATATCGTTCCACCTTAATTTAATACTTAATTTTATCCTTACACACCTCCGTCTCAATTTAATAAACCGACTTTTAAAACGATACGGCGAAAATAACAAATTTTGCACCCGTGGTTAAAAATTTACCGTCAGTTACCCATCTTGCGCGTTAAAATCTGCCGTAGCGAAAGGGTTAATTGAACGTATCAATTGCGAACACATATATTCCCATTCGTAAGTATGGAGACACTTACTGAATGTGAAACAAACCTAAATAGTTGTTACAAAATTAATAAGATCCCGAAGAAAAGAAATTCAGTGTAGAACCTCGTACTGCAAGCACATACTGTAAAACTTCTAAATATCTATTTCCATTAAAGGTGCTGTAATAAAAAAGAGGTTTTAACCCGGCGCACTCTTGCACAGAACCATCAATATAGACGGCGTGATATTCGCATGTCACTCGTTGCAACTGGCTGTCGCACATCGTTACGCTCATTGATTAAAATGAAAAAATAAAATAAGGTGTTACGGTAAGAAAAATGTGGAGGACGTATATTTGCGTATTTCGTAGTCAAAGGGTTAACAGTGCCTCGTTGATTGTGTCACACCAAACATTCACGCGAAATTGTGTTGAAAATGAGTTTGTTGTAGGTCATTGAACTTATAACTAATATAAAAACTATTATAGCTATCGTTTTAAAAAAATTCGTGATGTCGTCATTACTCGAAAACTATTGCAAATTTAAAAAATCCGTTCAAGCCATCATATTGCGTATAAAAAATAACGAAACTTTGCATTCTTCTATTTTCCTCACTTCCTTCCTTCCTACCACTTACGAGAAAAGTGCTGGAAATTAATAGCATGAACAGCTCGTATATTTTTACCGATGTATGATATTAACGTCGATGAAGAAATGTAATTTAAATCGTATAATATTTCCTGCACGAGCATAATAGGCATCCTAGTACTTATGAACGGCAGTGTATGTCACAAGGTACGATAATTTTATTGAACCAGAGCTGTTTAAAGTGTGTTAGGAATAATTAAATTTAGACCGAATTTATAGCATACACGCGATTCCTTTGCTGTTTTCGACATTAAGGATTTCAGTACCCGTTTTGATGTTTAGTTCGTTAATTTCCTTTTATTGCCAGGAAAGCTCCTAAGCTCTAACAAAGGCGGGGAATTCGGAGTTTCTTCCTGCACCTCAATAGCTGGATTTTATCTAAACCCTGTGGCGTTTACATCCACATCAACGATTTCTAACACTCTAAAAGCACCGACTTCATGTTGTACGCTGCCAAGGCTCTAATTTTCGTTGGTATTTTTGGTCTCCCACCAAAATTCACACTTGCGACAAATCCGATGTTGAAATTCTTAGAGAGGGAATGCGAAGTTGTAACGAAGGGAATAACTGCGGCCATCGGCGTCGGATCAATCACAATTCAACCTCTGTTCGGTTTCATTTTCATTTTTACACAGTTTAAATAAAGAACTTAGATTAAACAATTCGAGTACAATTCGTTCGACGAATAAAACCAGTCTAGAGTGAATATTGTCACAAGCACGTGAAGACGGGCCTTACTGCGAGAGAATAGCGGTTTCCTATAACCATTCGAATAACTAACAGGGGAACTTCGGTAACCCGAAAATTCCGATGTTTTTGAAACTTTGTAGGGAACTACAAGAGAAGTATTTTTTTTTAGCCCCTTTTCGATTCTCCGGGGTGAGAACAGCCCTTGGATGAAGATAAGTGTTACCTTATTTCCCTGTGTATCTTTAAAACTACAGTAGATATAAAAAGGTGTTTATAATAAAAATTTAATGGCTTTTTATGCCTTACAAGACAATACTACAAACCTGCAAAATATTAAAAACATCTGCTGTGAAATACTGTTTATGACGCGAGCTGTTCGTCATTAACACAGTTAGCATTATACACTGCTCTCCGAAAAATTGCAACACCTTGAAATTGGGGTTGCACAAATCTCGACATCACATATGTTTTTCAGGCTACTCTGAGGAGAAATGACCTGTTTCAATAAATAAGACGTTTTTTAACCAAACTTTAATCATTCTTCCCTTTAAACACCCCAGAAAACATATGTAAATTTCAGATTTATGCGATTTCATTTTTTCAGGTGTTGCAATTTTTTCGGCGACCATTGCAAAATGGTGTTTCATTACCGTAAAAAGGAACAAAATCTTCTCTTTCCTTTATCTCTGTTATCCCCTAAACGAAGCACTCGATTTCCTGTCGAATGAGAATGTACAGTTTAAGAAATAAATGAAGCGACAGAGAGAAAAGGAGTAGCTGCATCCTTCCTTCGTAGACGGTCCTTCTACACTTTATATTGACTGCGTCGTCGCGGTAAAGGGAAGCTTATAGGATTTCTCAGTTCTGTCACTAGTTTACTGTAGTTTCTGCCGCAAGTAGAAGCTGTAAGAACTCCTTTCCTCAGTACGCAGCTCTTACGTTGTCAAGACGGAACCTTTCAAGAAGATCGTCGAACGTTTCACCGACCATGGGAATACGGAATAACGAACAGGACAAGAAATAAAAAGACAAAAAGTTTTAGGGAAAATGTATACGTACGTATTTCATTTCTGTCACACATGGAAGATGTTAGAATACATAGATTCTATATTTTACGATAGATCAACCCTCATCTGTCCCTCATGCCAATTTGACACATTTTTCCGGTAAAAAATTGTATTATTCGGCTGTTTGTAGAAAAAATTTTTTGCTTATTTTCTATATTTAATAAAAGAATTTACAAAATGAAATATTTATCCTTTTATTGAACTGATTCTTTACCATTGTGTCAAATTAACACCGAGAGACCTATTAAGATGCGAAACTGAGGGACGGATGAGGGTTGAAAGGTTGTTCAGGATCGTCACTGTCACAATGTGAATTCGACTTCCCTTGTTCATACATAATGCAGTAACCACTTTTCTCTAAAGTAAATTATATGAAGAAATCATTAATGTTGTTATAATTTCTAAACATTCAATACAATTTCTTGTAAACATTATGCAACGATACGTATGTTTATTATCAACAGTGGAAGAAAGTCTCGTGTATTTGAAATATTTCTAAGCAAATCTCGTAATATTAGGTTGTCCGGAAAGTTCTTTCCGTAATTTAAACCATCGTATCTCTGTTTCTAATTGACATAGTAACAAAAGTTAAACGGTACTTTCCTCGACAGTTAAAGGTGAATCCAACGCACTGCTCAAATTCTTTGTAAGATGAACAGGGATGGACATAAGTCTAACTGTGTTCTCTGCATTGGAGCGAGGTTGTTGAATTTTTCGTGGCAACGCTCTACCGCAGAAAATATAGTTCGCTTTAGGAGAAATTTTAGGGGTACATCGGATTTATCTTCACATAACGAGTAAAATACCTTTTGGTTTTTGTCGCTATCTGAATTAGAAATAGAGATACCTCAGTTTGAATTTTTTCTGAAATTACGGAACGAACTTTCCGGACAACCTAATATTAATTACATATAAAAATTAAGGGTGTACCGTACTATATTATACAGGGTGTCCCAGTATTGATGGTAGAATAAGTCGAAAATATGTAAAAAATTTTTTTCATTCGAGGCTTCGTTTTCGAGAAGATCGACTTCAAATTTTCTTCGAGTACGCATGCACCTTACTATACTACCGGGCAACAGTTTGGAATCACTGAGCATTGCAATTTACACAAAAATTTCCAGAAAAAGGTCAGCGACTTTGAGAATTTTTTATCATTCGAGTCAATTGATAAATGTAGAATTGAGATAAACTTGAAATCTATAAAAAGTTAGCAGCAGATTTAATATCGATGAAAAGTGGGAGGTGATTCCAAACTTTTGGCCGGTAGTGTATGTCGAGGATGAACGGATACCGACGTTCGGTGTACGGTGGCCAGCACTTTCAACAATTTTTAAATCTTGATAATTACACGCGTTATTATTACTCATAAACCTACGACATATGGTCCGTTTATCCGCGACATAGTTGGGTGTATGCGTACTCGAAGAAAATTTAAAGTCGAAAAGGAGGCCTCGAGTGAAAAAAATTTATTCCATATTTTCGACTTATTTTCTCATGCAGCATCACCCCCTCCACGGTTGTACCATCAATACTAGGACACCCTGTATGTGTAATACGTGTACTTATAGGTACACTTGTATGCAACCTTCAATCATTTTCTAATGGGAAGAATTTATTTTGTACGATAGATATTGCTGGAATTAAGTTTAATATTAATTCATCCAATCCTTTTACTTAAAAGAAACATGAATTCATTCTATACTTCGTATCATTAAGGTTACTGCAGAATACACTCTATTTAATTATTCTCTTTGTACTGGAAGTTTCCACCTCGAAAAATTGAAGTCCGTTTTCAACTTCAATGTTTTTCATTATCTCTCATCTGTGATTACAGCTGATTGCAATCATCTGTGATCAAATATTGATATTTACACGCAACGTAAGTTTGTTACTCGAACGTTCTAGACGAATTCAACATTCAGCTTTGCAGAAAGTTCATATTCCGTGATGTTTACTGAATATGAAGTATTATGTTTATTATATTCACAGGTATGCATATTTTCAGAATTTTGTGAAAAGCAGATATACGAAAAAATTGGACGACGAGTGCGCGAATTTTGGATCTCGACTTAACGAATTCCGATCAGGGTGAAAATAAATTACAAAAGAAGGTCGAACTGGTTTATTATTGCGAAATGTACGAAAAGTTCAGAAGTGTAAGTGCCGGACGAGTGATTGAAACGGAATTGACTATGTTTGTGGTTTCCGTTTCCGTGTTGGCTTGGATTTCGTAAATTTCTATTGGCCTGGGTGTGACTTCTTGATGGGTGGTGGAAAAACCTAAGAATAATTGGATTTCTCGTTATTCGTTTTCGTGGATATCTGACTGATTCTATTGGTTAGTCCGGTCTGCGTGGATTAAATGAGTGTTTTCACTCAGTGGACAGTTACCAAGTCTTGGCGATAGTTCCTACGGTTCGCCACCAGAGGGACGGACTGACGTTAACCTTTCTCGCTAGTTCTCGTCAAGAATTCTGTTACTGTACAGGCTGTCCCAGTTTCTTCTGATCAAACTTTGTCAGAATTGTAGTATCGTAATTTTGGGCCCAACGGGAAGAACCCTGGCGACGAGAGGCCCATGAAGGGCCTGGCTACAAAATACGGCGTGCGAGGGATGAAGTCACAGTGTGTTTGGAAAAGTCGAGAGGCGTGAATAGAAGAAGCGTGTGTCACAGTCAATTGTATTATAGTTATTCTTATATTATGTTAAATAAACATCTATTTATATTTCTAATTCCACAGTATGTTCTATGGGCATAATTAAGAAAAAAATGTAATATGAACATAGGTCGTTTGAAGCTTTTACTATGTTCCTTAACTTGGTAGCTGGGAGACTAACAGGGTGAAAGTGCAGGTTACTATTTAGAAGAATTAGGCCCAGATGGTCGTCGGGCCCGGTGTCCAACTTCGCTCGCGTTCGGATTAACCCATTCACGGCTGCAAAATTTGTTGTTTTAGCCGAACCTTTCTAGAATTCGGTTTGCAAATTAAGGTGACAGTACGTAAAGCATAAAATTAAGTATTAAATTAAAGTGAAAGCACGGCGAAAGGCTCCAGCAATACAGTGCAAGCAAATTTTCGGAACGCCTATAGGCGCCAATAGCAATGAAAGGGTTAAGGGGTTTACGACACGTCTATTGCTACTGAGTGAGCAGAAGCATGTTGGATGTGAATGTACTGTCCCACGCTCAGAGGATGACGAGTGGAAGGAATGCGAGGCTCATTGGGTGTAGCGGGCAGACTCGTGAAATCAGATCACACGCATTTTTATTATTGGCCGAAACGGTCGCAACTACTAATCCATCGCGTGACGGTGAACATCAAAGGTGGAGCGAACGGCTCTCTCCCCTTGCCACTGTGCTGCTCCACTCGTCATCTTCTCAGAGCAGGACTGCACGTTTTTGTGTGTGTATGTGTGTGTGTGTGCGCGTGTGCGTGCGTGTGTGTGAGAGAGAGAGTGCCTTGCAGGTGGGACATGGTAGGATTAGGTTCGGTAGGACCTTCCTAATATACATATTTAAGTTTTCTGTATTTTCTATGTCTTCGCCGTGTCAATCACGTTCAAGGTGAATTTTAATTGGTCAGGCCACATATGGGCAACCCTTATGTCACTTATTGTTTAGCAGAAATGCGATTAGGCGAGGAAACCATTGCACTGTCTGTATTCACTCCGAACATGTTTCACTATTAATTTGCGAGAGTGTATACTAATACAGTGTCCAAACACACTGTGCCAAATTTTAGCTTCTTATCTCGAACGGTTTTTAAACTATTTAATGTTAAAGTTTTGGAAAATTAGACGCAATCAGCCAACATTTCAGCACTTTGACCGTAATATTTCGACTTTCCTCTTAGGCTCATGTTAAAGATAAAGGAACGCTCTTTTCTAATCTGTGCATTGAAAATTTCATTCGTCATCAGCAAACATAACAATAATCGCTGCTAAAGCTTAACCCTTATGTCAATAACCGGGTACCAGGGTACCCTTTCGCACATTCTTCAATATTTTCTCTTCCCGGTGAAAGATTCGAATATCCGGCCAGATCGTTATTTGGCACAATTCCTATCCGCGTTTGCCTCGAGTTTAGAATTTCGTTATCAAAAAACTACTAAAATTGAACGATAAAGTAGACGACAACTGTGGTTATTGACATAAGGGTTAAACTGCTAATTTGACGCTGTCACCATCCATAGATCAATCTGAGAAAAGTACCACTAGATTGCTTGAACTTTAACCTGTGAAACGAGCTTCTCAAAAAGATGGAGCCATTTCGGGAACACTGAAAAAGAAAATTTTATAACAGTCGCCACGTCTGCGCACCGCATCCAATGTATCACTTTTCCAAGTCAGATACACCCTTTGCATAGTACAAGATCGAAACCCCTGATTAGAAAGGGACACGTTAAAAATCGATTAGCACGAACTCGTGAATGAGACAATATAAACTTTACCGGTGAATCTAACTGTTATGCTTAGCTTTCCGCAGTTAATAATGGAGCAAAAGATACAAGGAGAACGGTACATTGTATTCATAAAACGTGGAAGTTATTGGGTGTGCAAGTTAACGCGGTGCCTTTGTTCACAAAGTCTTGACAACTTTATCAACTCAACGCCATCGTAGTTTTTTCAACGAGGGAATCCGTCAGCTGTCCGACAAATAGAAGAAAATCATGTAAACTAATGAAGATTAAAATTCTCCATGGTTTTTTGCAAATAAACATTCATGTTACGCCTATTACCATCTGTCCCTTTGAAATTCGACAAAAAACATGCTAAAAGACCTTAGCAATAATGGACTAGAAAGAAGATTAGACAAGCTATTAAATAAATTCCGCTATAAATATTCCGCTAAAAAAGCTATTAAAAAAAGTTCCAGGACAAGTGAAATAAAGGAGAAATTATTCATTTATTCATCAATTTTTATTTGGTCACTTTCAAAGTAATCCCCGTAGCTTACAATACATTTGTGCCGTCGCTTTTTCCATTCTTCAAAACATCGTTCGAGCTCAGTTCCTGGGATAGCTTTTAACTCGTTCAGCGAATTTCGTTTTATCGCCTCGATCGATTCAAAACGACGTCCCCGTAGAGGTTGTTTCAATCGGGAAAATAGAAGGAAGTCGCACGGTGCTTGATCAGATGAGTACGGTGCTTGCGGGACGAGTTTCGTTGAATTTTTAGCTGAAAAGTTGCGAACAAGCGTCGAGGGTGAGCTGATGCGTTGTGGTGCAAAACCCAGGAGTTCTCTCCCCATAAATCCGGCCGTTCCTTGCGAACTGAATTAGGCAAACGTTTCATGACATCCCAGTAGTGCTCTTTATTGACAGTTTGACCAGTCGATGGAAATTCTTTAGGTACCACACTGCGATAATCGAAGAAAACCGTCGAGGGGAGTGTGTATCCTGAACGAGGACTCTCAGCCGTCTTCAAACAGTTCGTACCATTGAACTACGCGTGATTTTGATAAATAAGTCACCCTGAAGGCTTTTTGTACCATTTGGATGGTCTCAGAGTGGTTAATTTTGTCTCTGACACAAAATTTGATGCAAACTCTTTGCTCGACGAATTTGGACAATCGCCGCTCGCTCAAATCTTGTTTCATGTAAAACTATTCAACCGATCTTAAGTAATTTCTCTGATTATTTCGATCTCTTGGTAAGTGTTCCGGAGTACGTTATGTTCCATTATAATTCAGAGAACTTTTAGCTTCGATAACTTCCTAACGAATAAGTTTAGGGCATAAGTATGTTGGTACTTTTATGCAGAGCACAAGAGACTGCATCGATCGGTGCACTCAAAAACATAGGTTTTCGTTAAAAAAAAAAGTGCAGTTGCATGCACCGATGCACAAAAGTGCATAAAATTTGTTGCATATTATGCACCGTCCGATACCATTTAACTTTTACTTATAACATCTTCTTCTATTCCCAACCGTTTAGGAGGTACAGCCTGTTCCAGTTGCGTGGGACACCCTGTACACATTCGTGTAAAAGAACATAGGTATCAGAAAGAAATGGCATTTACAGACAAATTTTTCTTCCATCTCATTCACCCTCGGAAACCATTTAAATTACCTATACTTCTCGTATCACCGTAGCTAGAGAAGATAATTAGATAATCTGTTTTACGTAGCCCACCCCGTATACTTTTCGTAAACAAACTCGTCCTGGTGCTTTTCAAACAAGGGTAGTATGTACTGTATTTTCGATCAATACGCATAAGTTTCTACGGTGGACAAATTTTTACGAAAATATCGAGGGGACACTCTTGTCTGACAGACTAATTTTTTCTCTTCCAGATTTGAATTTATGCTAATATCAGCAAATTCCTGACCTTCCTCACTAGCGTTTATTCCCGGAATTTCAGCGACGATTGAATCAAAGGAGGGCTCGAAATTTCTCTTTCGTATAGTTACTAGACTTCAGGAATATTCACCTCTAAATTTGTAACAGGTAGACAGTCTCCGCGACACTTTATTCTTCGTCGATATTCCTTCGCAGCGAAGGTAGTCCGAGGACGTTGATGAATTTTTTACGATTAACTTCTACTTCATTTACAATTAGTAACCGAACGTAATTGGTCGTATCCTGAAGAAGATGAGATACCTTTTCTCGCCACTTTTCTCCTGGAAGTATAACAGAAGCTTCACCTTGAAATCGGGGCCGGAGGAAAAATTTTAATTAATATGGTCAAGATTCAACGTGAACTTGGTCGCGTGGAATTTCGAGCATGTCTCCGAAGGCATTGTTCCGCAAGTCGGCGGTACCTAATGGTACGTATGATTACTTCGTGGACCAGCCCGATTGCGGAACAGTATTGAAATCTCCTTAATTTTCAGAGGCTCGGATGTTTTCACTTACAATTAGCCAGACTGTGTCGGGAAATTTAACAACTTTCTAAGTACAGTCTATGATTCCGTTGGCCGGGACGTGTACATAGATATGTTTAATAGTTGCAAACGTACCGCGTTAGTAAGCAGGGTGCATCATTAGTCGTTCCGAGATTAATTGTTCGGCTGCTAAAGCTGCATACTGTGAACGCGTACCGATAGATTTCCAGAGAAATTCTTGGCGGTATTGATAAATCACTCGTAGATGGAGCAAATTTCTATATTCAGCCTGAAGGGGTTGTAATTACTACATTGAAATTTTTCGTTGTTGAAAGCGCACAGGAGTGTTATGAGTGCAAACATTTGGAACATGTTTTATCGCAAACAAATGAATTTTCAAGCGCTCGCATTATTTGCAACGCAATGCTTTTTTTTTATTATTCGCATGGCAAATATTAATACGGTTGAATCTATTATATTTTATAATCTACATATCTATATAATATTTTCTTAAATCTGTTTTGTATCTAACCTTCTTTACATGTAAATCAATTAGAAGGAATTAATTTATAAAAACTTGTCTGGGTAATTAATTTGCAAAAACTTGAAATTTCAATGAAGAACGTGTTAAAAACAATTTACAGAATTTTTAACGAAACGCGTATCTATTAAACAACATTATACCGTGATCTGTTTTATAAGATACAATTGTGTTCTGTACAAAATGAAGGATTAAATGTCTAAAAACGATGTACACAGGATTTTCTTCGTAATCATCCGCAGGTTTTTTCAGCAATAAGAAAATAAGGCTACTTAAAAATTGATCTATACTAAAGCGAGCAACATAAAGCAGCAACGCAGCTAGTGAAAACAGAAATACTTAAGTATCATCTACATGAAACGGGAAAATCGACAAATATTCGACAATAAAAACGAACAAAAATGTAACAAGTTTCGATATATTATTTAAACAAATGGACTCTCTTCGAATCTGTTTACGCAGTTAAATTGGTCGTCGATAAATACAGAATTTGTCAATTTACACTATTTCTCTATCTCCAATAATTTCCGAGATATTAGATTAACCCTTTCGCTCCGAAGGGCGTATATATACGCCCTCGAAGAATAAACATTCATATATGAAGAGCGTATACAGTCTGTTCCACAAGAGCGTGGACGCGATATCTCTGTGAAAATTAGTTCTTTCTGTAAAAAATTTTATATACATCGAAACTACGTCTAATAAACTAATACGCGTTCAATTAACAGCGTGTCCAATCTCCACCATTAGCGATTATTGCCTGACAACGTCTAGGTATACTTTCGACCAATTTCTTGGTACATGAGAGTGATAGAGACCTCCATGTTTCTCGAATGGATGTTTAACGCGTCTTTGGACAATTGGATTTTCATAAACAGACCAGGCACATCTGATACTTCAAGCCGAAAAAGATGCTTCATCGCTGAATACACCACTCCAATCGCGATCAACTTTTTCGTGTGCCCACGCCAGCCGACTTTCGTCGTGCTTCCTTGAAAGCAACGGTTTCGATAATGTACTGCTCCATCAAACATTATTTTCTGTCAAGCGACCTTTTAATGTCAAAATCCCTATATTTATGCCCTGTTTACCAAAAAAGCTTGCCCTTTACGCAAGCAAAATGTTGGATTCCTTGAAAATAGCCGGAAGATCACTTTATCTTCCCTTTTCGTGGTACCAATCTCGATCAGGGAGGTCATCGACACATTCAGTTCCTTTATATCGTTGTATCTACTTATTAACGAATTCACGAGATTAATGCATATATTTTTCTGCATTTTTAACACTCATTTTTCGCCCTTTTGGGTGATAACACAAGAAGACTGCCTCGAAACGTGTGGCGTACACGGCACTCATCTCGAAAAGGTCCGTATTTCTCAGTAACAAAAACGATACCAAGAGATTTAAAGCTAATGCGTAACAGAGGGAACTTCATATTTTTATGCTAACACAATCTCTCCCTCAATTGACCTCAAGTTTCGAAAATATCGCGTCCACGCTTTTGTGGAACAGACTGTACACACCTGAAAACCGAGCATTAACAGTACAACGAGTGCACGAGACACATCGTCAAAAAAAGAATAACCGAATTTCAACTAAACATCTATCAACGAACCGAAAGCAAGTCATCCATCAACCAAGTTTCATTTCACCTCGAACTAGCGAGAACTATCATCAACCTGATATACTTTTGTTTCTTTTTTGTTTTTGCGACAAAATTATCGTTTGCCAAATTTCATTTAAATCTTATAAGACAGATATTGGAAACATATGGGAAACAAAAATCAGATATGAAATGTACCTCAGTGTCGTCTAGTCAGTAATGCGCTCCGTTCATAGCGATCATATTTTGTCACAAGCGCGCCGTAGCGAAAAGGTTAAACATACTTACTACCCCTATCTTCGACGGCGATTTTCACCCCTTCAATGTGGACGATTATTGATACAAAAAAAAAAAATACGTATCAAATATTATTTTTAGCATTATTTGGAAGCGAACAAAGGATACGAAATAAGGTCAAAATTGGGTAGATGAAGCTGACATGTTCTGCGTATGAACAGAATTCGGGATAGAGAGGTAGAGGTTACTACCTCTGTTAATAAACTCGTTCTTCTACATAACCTATTTACCCGTAAGGTACGTATATTTCCCATGCGAGTAAGTGAGTTTACGAATTATCATGACCGTTAATGTGTTTACAGAGTAAGCGTATTTGATCTACTACTTTACCGAGTATATGTATGTGTTTCACACTGTTACACGAATTGATTAGAATACGCAGGTTATACCGAATGAATTAGAAACACACGTTTAACCCTTTGCAATCGAGTGGCGACTGAGAGGCGACATTAAATAATCGTCGCTTGGTAAATAATTAATCAAGTCAGAGATCTGTGGGATCTCTATAAATTTGACTGCCATATTGAAACAGAGAATTCGTTGAATATTTAAATAAAATAGTACAGCTTATTTCTGTGTTAATTTTATAAAATTTCAAAGATCCGATTTGCAAACTTTCCTATAGAAAAATGACCTCCGAGTGCAAAGGGTTAAACCTGTGATAATGGTAAACATTAAAACAAACAATTCCATCGTGGATACGGTAAAAATCGTTGAAAAATGAAATTCGACGAAGCGGAAAAGGAAGAACTCGTACCGTACAGTAGTTTCCTGCGAAAAATATAGGTCCTAGCATGGGAACCGAAACCATGAAAGTTCCATGGCGTGGCACCGAATATGTAAAACACGTATAAGTGTGAAATTAGTAATTGCTTTTTATTTTTATTACGCGTTAAATTACGGATGAAAGCAGATTACAATATTCCCATTTTCACCGTGACGTTTGTCGTGGATATTGCGTGTCACGGATATACCACTAACGACGCTCAACGCGTTCCTATTGTTCTGCACATGTGAAAGACCGGTTTAATATTATATTAATTTCACAAAATTAAATGGAATCAATCTTTTCGACATTGTCCAGTAAAATTAAGTCACACGGCCGATATTAGGGCGAATTTATCCTTATTCATTTTATCGAAATGATCCTGCAGACAGGTAAGAAGCTTCCAAAGTTCTCCATAAATGTAATTACGATGGTGAAATAAAAATTCGGACTCGTCTCTGAGACGAGTCATCTGCAGTTGAAATTACGTTACATTTCTTCGTCAGATTTAGTACCACGTATCAACAGAGATGTAACGTACTCGTTGTATTACGAGAATTCAGGACGAACCATGTTTTAATGACTGTTTAAGTCTGTTTCACATTCCGCGTTCAAATTTTTATTAACCTGAGCAACGTCAGTCAACCACGTATCTTGACACATTTATAAAAAAAATAGATTGACTTTATTCGCTATCAAATGGAGGATCGGAGGAAAACGAGGAACCAAGCGATGGCACTCGAGAACTACGATCTTCGGAGTTGTGCATCGTATTAGCCAGTCGTGCGCATTTAAAGTTGTTGGAACAAATATAGCTGTACTCGTAAAATCGGTCAGGAGTCAAAGTAAACATGTTTCGAGTGTTCTAACAAGGGAATTGACAGAAATAAGGGAAGACAAGTACTTACCCTCAGTCAGGGCCGTATTATGTATTCACCGTGCATGTACAGGCTCTGACGTCCTTCAAATTCTTCTACCGATCTTCGTTTTCACCTGAATTCTTTTTCAATTTGTATTACTTTCTTCCAATCATTACCGTTGACGTTGTTTATTTCACTTTATATCAGTTGCATATTCTTAAAATTCAGCTAGTCAATTGATCTACGTTGGTAACATAAGTTCAAAATTCGCCAGGCACAGAAAGCAACTTCAAATATTAAAAATACCAATTGGCATTTTTAATTTGTCCGATAGTATACGAAATATCGTTAGTTATCAGATGTCATCTTTTTATTGTGCGGACCCTAACACAGAACCCGGTATACGATCCTGGGTGCGGTTAGGTGAAGCTGTGCTGCCACTTGATGCTTTAATTTACGAATGCGCTATATTTGTTCCACCGACTTTACTAGTATTGTCACCGTAGCCTTCTAGGATAATAATATTCTTAGTGTTACAGTTTTGAGGGGCATTGATCGCTGTTTCTTTCAACATTGCACAGTAATTTCGTTTGAATTATTCCTCCAGGACCACCCGAAATTATTTTACGGAAACTGCTCTATCGATCTTGTTTGTGTTTCAATTAACTTGATTGATACACTTAACAATCTCCAGTAAACAAAGAGAAAGCCTGAATTGCTAATTCTACTTGCTTCCTAAGCCTGAGTATTAAATATTCTAACTTGTACGACTACTAATTTTCGAAGGAATTTTCTTTGACCACTGAGAGACAACTTAACTTCGAATGCACAGTGATGGACCACTATTTAAAATACCTAATTACCAATCAACGTGCCCTACATAGAGTGGACTCGTCAGTAAAGCTTCCTAGGAGGGCCGTGCCTTAGACGCGGGAAGAACTGGAAGGACTCCGGTCAGAAGTTGTATATATACAAAGAGGAGCCTTTGTGAGGACTAGCGAGAACTCGTGGTTAGTCCATCCCTCTGTCCCTCTGGTGGCAGAGCGTAAAAGTGTCTCTACAATATTTATGATATAAGGAGAGTCGACTCTGTTTCTATTGGAAAAATACTTGACTTCCATTATTATTAGCATGTTCTCTTAATCTTAAGCATTTTCCTGTTCCGCATGTATCCGCGTGATAAGTGTGCCTGTGTGTGTTGCAATTTGTCCGAGACCCAGTCCATTGTTAGCGTCTCACAGAAAGCGCGCGGCATGTACGGCGTCGGTTCTACGCCATTTCCACAAATTGCAATTTTTTCAAAATTTCTGTACACGTCATTTAGTATACTAATCCAATTAACTTCTAAAAAAAAAAATCAAGTCGCTAGGTTCAATTTTTAAAAAATTATACTGTTCCAAAGAGTGCCCGAATATCAGTAGGAGTCACTGTACCGTTGCTCGAGAAGGCGTGACTTGTTGCCCGCCGATTTGTTTTAGCCCGGGGAGCCCTAACACTGCCTGTACGGGCAACGACTGAACAGCGCTGCTCTAAGCTATGAACTGTAATTTCTCTCCATATCCAACAAAAGGAGGAATCGTATAAGAACAAATGAATGTTGAACATTAAATCTGACTACATTATTCGAGGCAGACAGTTATTAATTAATAATTAATTATCAAATCGGAGAACAAAGACGAAGCTGGACATTCCATAGTTGGCTTATTGGATACACAGGACAGGGCTTGTCTGTGCAGATCTGCAGGAAGCGAAAAAGGATAGAACGCGAGAATGCACGCAAGCTCCAGCTGCATGCAATAAACGTGCGTTAAGCCGTGCGCATGTGGTCCAAACCCATTGAGATTATGGTGGGAGCTAATTAACTCCCGTCGACCAACTCATTTTTCAGCCCTCGTCTATTTTCACTACGTTTTTATCTCGCATACCGATAAACTCTTGTATCTGTGTAAACTCGAAGTAGAATTAAACGATTTACTACGTGAACTAGACGAAGAATCTAGAAGAACAGTTTTTCTTAAAATTACTTAGAAGAGTCACTTTTGTCACTGCAAATACCTCTACGCCATTAGTTGTTAAAGAGAGAAAAAAGGACACGACAGAGCCACGAAACTCCATACATCAGTACACAAATGATTACGTGTTATGCAGTAAAAATTACAAACACCTGGCAACAGCCCTTCGTACTTAAACTCTTCAACACTAGTAAGAGAGGTATAATCGATAATATGTTTAATATTCCAGGGATACAATAAATATTTCCAGTACTACATCTACAATTTCGCGAATGCTTTCTATCACATTCTATTTTCATACTTCATTCTTCATGGATGATTGTTCTACTTGCTGCAATCGATTGCAAAGGATAAAGCGTAAGTTTCGCTACTACCAGTTACCGTCTCGTATTAATAGGTGTAACATACTCTCCTTAATGTTAAAAAAAAAGGATACTTTTTCTATAAGAATGATTTATATATAAAGATTTTCTTAATTCAGTCAACGTGAGCAATTTAAGAAAAATTCTATTCCTTTGGATAATACACCGACAATTTGTAACATTTCATTCAGTTCTTTTTTTATTTACCAATGAGGCATAATTAGAAGGGGAAGTTAGGGGATTCGACTATTCAGTCAGAACAATTCAGTTACAGTTTAGAGGCAGTCAGCGACAGCCGGCATTCAGAGGTAGAACAAGAGTTAGAAACTGGCTGCGAGGCTAGTTAGAAGCATTTAGGCTTGGACGAATATTGCAAGAGCAATCAGGCTCAGGAGCATATTCACCTTATTTTTACGTTAAATAGTTCTCCTTTATTCCTGTAGCCTTTCGAGATGATTTACCATTTACATGGTATTTGTCGTCCAATGCTTGGATGTCGAGACGACAAATCGAACAATGTTGCTTGAACTTAATATTGAAACTAAGTATCAAAATAAATACTGCGGCCACGTGTTGGTGTCTTTACAGGAATCTCACATGCCAACTTAATTTTCACTGATCAAATGTATGGAAATTATTTCGATAAAATATAATATTTTTTGAAGAAACACCGTGTATCTAAATCTCCATTTCAAAAAACCACGTTTCATGTGCATCAACCTGATATCACAAAAGGCGAGCGAAAGACGGGTTGAATATTTTTCATTAGCTCAAGACTTAGGATTTGGACAGCGCGATATTTCTTCGTATTTTTTCAATAACGACCGACGTATCGCAAAGCTTATATGACAGTGTATTTCAAACAGGAACTACGAGATTGCAGGTAGGTTTCCAAATTAAGGTCGCATGCAACATTCCTGGACTGCATACCTTCATACCGTATGCAGCTACTCGTGTGGAGTATATGTAAAATTCAGGAAACCACTCTCGTGGCGTTCTCGTGTTCACATCTCTCTCTCTCTCTCTCTGCAACCCTTTAAGATCATCTAGCAGGACTTACAACTTTAGGTTTAACATCAAATTAGCTTGTAAGATTCGAATTCTGCGAACTTTGGTATTACGAGATAGTTAGAACGTGTTTCACGTTTCAATAATTCTTCAAATTTATCCCACAATTATGTTTTGTGCAAATCTTGCCGGTGTATTTTGCATTTTGCTAGTCATGAAAATGTTGGAGGCGTGAACATATTAAACGCATTTCACACGCACACCTGACATTTTCGTGACGGTTCTATCTACCTGTTATTCTTCTGAAATAATTTCTGTGTAAACTTCCAAAGTCACCGGAATGTTTTACACGAAAACGTTTTTTTTTTCTTTTCAGCAACACTTGGGAGCGTTAACATACATTGAGTGTTGAAATCTCGCGAAAAAATTGTAACACCTAGAAACTGGGGTCGCACAAATCTGGAAATCACGTATGTTTTTCGGGCTACTCTGAGGAAAAAATGACCTTTTTTTAATAAATAAGCCATGTTTTAAGAAAATTTTAATTATTTATCCCTTTCAACACCCCACACACATGTATACGTAACTTTCAGATTTGTACGATTTCATTGTTAAGGTATTTTTTTTGGCGAACAGTGTCATTTCACTACGTCTGAATTATGCTCCTGAACCGATCTTGAGTACCAGAAAAGTAAGTTCTAAGAGAGCGTTAGAATAGTATGAAAGAAAGACCACTGTTTATATCAATAAATACTCAAATGTACCTAATGAAAAATTTGAAAAAGATGATTAGACAAACAACAAAGGATCTCCTAATCATTGTCGTATTCATGATGGAACGGTAACGAGAAGTGAAGTAGAAAACAGATTAGATATATTAACCTTAAAATTTCTTGTATATACATATGTACCTATACGTACTTTTTTTTATCAGCATGCATAACTGTTTCAAAGGTGTAGATAAAATATTCTTATCAGGTTGAATTGCTTGAAATAACTAGCAATATCGTTGATAATTACCTCAATATCCATACTGTGGAGATACGTTTCATATGTAGCCGAATAATACTACTGGGTCTCGTAACGTCATGTTACGCAATAGGAATTTAAGTATTTTTCAAATTCGTAATAGTACTTATCGTTTATTACGTTGTATAAAATACAATAAATGCTGCAGCTTGAAGACTATCTTATCGTTAGGGTTTCACAGGCATCACGGTATACGGCAGGACCGTAGCGGATAGTTATTTATCAGATTTAGATCTTTTTCTATTACTTGCATACGTCGAAGTCCGTTTCACCGAGGGAAGGCAGAATTGTTTTGCGACATTTTTAGAAAATCGTGCCTATTCGCGCTTAATAGCTTAAGGACGTTTCATAAACCACGAGTTTCCGAAGAGTACTGACCAATCGCAAGAAATCCATGTGAACAAAATCACAAACGCAGACATTAACGCGAGATTCTTCAGAAAATCAGAAATAACGGTAGACCTGCGTATGCAACGCGATAGAACACGGGAAGCACACAATGTAACACATCACGAATAAACTGTAACATCACCGGAAAACACGAACATACTACTTTTGAACCAGGCTCGCGTGATTAATTTCACAAAAGCCAGCGACTCGATACATCGTCGCGAACAAGTGTAAGCGGGATTTACGACCCCGCGAAATTCCCCGAACGAATTGTGGTATACGGGACGCAACAGTTTTCATTAGTCGAAACAGGAGCAGACTGATCAGACATAGTTTATCACTTATTTTCACGGTCTAAGATATGATTTATAGTTACCAAATGCTTGGGTAGTCCTTCGAAAAGGTTTTTAGCCGACGTACCACTTGCGAATACCAATTGAAGTACCATCGTTAGCATTAACAGTCGTAGGCAGGAATTGCTTTCTTTGAATTCCCAATATACAGGGTGTCCAAATTGTTTCCGATCAAACTTTGTCAGCGCGTTCCGTGGGTAAAAGTAAGAGAAAAACGTTATATGAACATAGGTTGTCTGAAGCTTTATTAAAAAGTTATAGCAATAATACGAAATAGGAACTTATTTTTACGGTCTAAGATATGATTTATAGTTACCAAATGCTTGGGTAGTCCTTCGAAAAGGTTTTCAGCCGACGTACCACTTGCGAATACCAATTGAAGTACCATCGTTAGCATTAACAGTCGTAGGCAGGAATTGCTTTCTTTGAATTCCCAATATACAGGGTGTCCAAATTGTTTCCGATCAAACTTTGTCAGCGCGTTCCGTGGGTAAAAGTAAGAGAAAAACGTTATATGAACATGGGTTGTCTGAAGCTTTGTTAAAAAGTTATAGCAATAATACGAAATAGGAAGGGATCGATAAGTGAGGTTATGGTATAAAATAGGAATGGATCAGCAATATGTTCATCCAGTCTGTTTATGCAAGCTGTGTTTACGATCTGAGGTCGTTGAAAGTCTTGAATGTAACTTCTGTCAGTGCCATTCTTGGATTGTATCATAGTAACCGCAAACTCGTTACCATTCCCTTCGTATTTCGTACTTTTGTTATAATTTTTTAATAAAGCTTCAAACTATCTATGTTTATATTACATTTTTGCTCTTCATTATGCCTGTAGAACGTACCGACAAAGTTTGATCAGAAAAAACTGGGACACCTTGTATATATGATGCTTTAAGCAGTATTTTGTTTTGATAGTTCTACGTGATGCAATTACGATACCAGTTTGAATATATTAGTATCTAACGGTTTAAGAGATAAACCTTCTCATAAACCAAATCTAACGCTTTATAAGAATGCTCAACGAAATTTTATTATATCATATTGCGTGATATTATTAATGGTAAACAGTATTATTGTGCCTTTAAATGGACACCATTATTGGTGACGTATAGTAACATGTATTAGATAATACAATGTAGTCATAGAAATTTGAGAAAATTGTTAGTATTGTTATGTGGACTCCCGTTCGTAAGTATTAGGACACTTACTGAATGTGAAGCATACTAATGTCTGCTGAAATCTAGTGTATACTACTGAATTCTACTGAAATCAACTTACGGAATGTGAAGTAAGCATCATTGTCAATACAAGTTTAATAAAAAATTATTTGACACATAAAAGTCATTACAAAATTACAAAAACCCTAACAAAAATTATTATCCCTTTGCATTCGGACATCTCTCGGGTAAATCTTGCAACGATTCGGACTTTTTTCGACTTGTTACTCATATCTAATAAATTATTTTCTTGAAAGCAAAAATTGTGAGTAAGATTTCAAATACAATATTTTTTTATGCTCCTTATTTCTTTATTATTTTACAACGTCATTGTCTGTGCTTAAGGAAGTATATACATCGAGTGCAAAGAGTTCATTCTAGAATCTCGAAGTACCTTAGCAAGGAAATGTAATTTAAATCACACAAATACTTCTAATACTTATGAACGGCAGTTCATAATACTTATATACGTATTTATAGATTTGAATTTGGGTTAAGCTTATATTCGTGTATAACTTTTTGTAAGAAAGGTCAAGCAGAATAAAATTTTGTACAGCAACTTTAAAAGTACAGTGAAATTAACAAATGTTTTATAGTAGTAATTAAGGACAAAGTATGGTAGATTCAATTTTGGGGAACAAAAAGTGAATAAATAATGAACGAAACACAAATCTTCCTGAAAGTATTGTTTTGTGTTTTTTAATTCCTACGTTGGCGGACGACAATTTGCCAAAGTGAATAGTTAAACGAATTGGTATCTCGAAACCCAATTGAAATGCCGATACGCTCGGTTATTGGAGTGCATTGTTCCTAGAGTTGGCGTTGAAACACGTATTCAGGAAGCAAAAGGTGTAGTATAGAGAATAGTGTAGTATATTCAATCTTTGTGCTAGTCTTTGGAAAATGTTATACTGATTCAGTAAATATTCCTTTCCTTTTAATAACACTGGTTTTGTGTCATTAACGTACTGTGATATTCAATAAAATAGAGATACAATTTATTATTTTCCACATAAGAGGTACTCTAGGTGAAGTTGCACAACAATTGCAATCGTAAGTATCTATTTTTTCAAGCTTGCTGCGCTTATTAGTAGCCTGGAAAAATAAAAGAATTAATAAAAATAAAATGTAGCTTCAAAATGTCGAATGATTCCGATATTAAGGTTATAAAAAATTGAACGAAATTGGCTGAAGTAATCAAGCTATTTAATTCTAATAGATAACTATAACATTTAATGATATTTAATATGTGATAGTAAAAACTTCTAGAATCTAAATGAAAAAGTATATCTACCCTGCCGCAAGATAAAACTTGGTGTTTATTAGGACAAAACGAATGCTCTTTTTAGATATAAGTAACATTCTAATATTAATCTTGTCAATTATATATACAGGGTGTTTCCTTTAACTCGTAATGTTGGAATATCTCGCGAGTGACTGAACCTATCAAAAAAATGTTTATAAAGAGGACATTGCATAGTGGAAATTATTTTTGTCAGGTCGAGTGGTGGCGTAGAAGTTTCAGTCAAATCCATTTTTTCAAATGGAACCATGTATTTTTTTCATGGTACAATGGCACTTGTTGAGACCAATTCAACGATCTGCCATGTCAGGTAATTTATTGTTGCAAAATGTTATAAATTATGTCATAAATTCGTAAGTTCCTAAGGAGTCAGGTAAGCCTGAATCGCTAGTTGGCTGCAAAGATCGAACTTATGCTTCTCACGGACCAAAGGAGACCGCCGCGAAATTCAAAGCGTGCGTTACTTAGAAATGTACCCTCTACGATACATGTTAAACGAAAAATGATACGTGCTGCGCAAGTTTTTGTCAACTTTTATTACTCATCAATGAGTCATCGTACTATCTCTTACATTTCAGCCTTTTGTTTATTTTTTTATTTCTATATCAGGCCACCTTTCTGTGATACAGTGGGAAATGATTACTGGTGCAAGAGCAAGTTGAAAATATGGAATGAAACTTTTTCACGTGAGGCTTCGTTTTTGAAATAGTTAAATTTGAAGACTTGTTGTATACGCATACTACTGCTATTCTATCACTATATCATAATCTATATCACTATATCACACTAAGTAGGTCCCAAAATAATCGTTTTTATTTTGCGGTGAACAAACATATAAAAATCACTCCTTTATACTTTATCTTTCCACAACACTGATTTTATTTCGTAAAGAGTGATTAAATCGGTAATTGAATTTCTCGACCAATTTCTTTTCCCGACACTTTTCACTCGCGCGAGAGTTCATTCAAGAATACGAACCTGTTTCGTGTTTGCAAAGCAACTGTTTATTCGAGTCGTAATTCTCAGAGAGTTGAGCGATGCTCTCAGACAGTCACTCTCAGACGCAGTGTCCACTCGCGAAAGATATTCTCAAGAGCAACTCGCGATAGTTTTATTCTCAAAAGGATAGTGTAACGGTTTGAATTTAAAAAGGGCGCGTCTTTTTACCGTGATCGGCATGCGTCCGCCGAGCGGCGTTGGGAGCGGCGACCGCGCATGCGTCGAGCGAAAAAAAGTATGGCGTATTGTATTGCATCAAGAACACGTGCGTGGCGTTTGTTTTCGGTTTTGCGTACGTACAAGCGACCCAGGCTCGCGTTTCTTATGTTTGACTCGCAAGAAATATCAGGCGTTCTAAGAAGTGAAGGCCTAGAATTTTTCCTAGAACAGTTGCGAGCGTACAGCGAGCAGAAATCGGGCAGAACGACTTGTCCTCAGTCGGTGTTTACGAGGCTGTCGAACGAGTGCGCCGACGAACGTCGCTTATACTGCGCGATTATAGTCTTGTAGGGAATACAGTGCTCGCTCGAACAACGGGTTTTCGATTATACGCGGATTTCCAATCAATTTACGTACTTAGCATATTCGTTCGTGTGAATTAAGTGCCGCCGCATACAAGAAGCTAGTGCACCGAATTCAAGTACACAACGAACAGCTCAACTTGGGAGAAAAATCAAACGAGAAGCGTGTCTCTACAAGCTACGCAGCTACAGTTTCACGGTATGTGTATGCGTGAATAATATGTATGTATATATACGTACACAATCGAATGATTGAGTTCATTGAAAATAGAGGAGAGCCTACGTACAGCTAATTAGATTAATTACTGCAACAATTTCGTTTTATCGTATCCTACGGTTATTTTTCTTGTAATAAGATGTGTTATAGCTATGAAACAACAACAAATTAGTTTTTTTACTGTTGTCTCCCCGAGACATATACCTATTCTATTCGTTTCTAGAAAAACACTGTCTCTTAGTAAACAACTAAGTCCTTACACACGACCTACTGCATTTGTTATTATACGACAATTGACACGCAGTGCAGATGATTGGACTTCGGTTTTCCGTAAAACCTGGGGATGGTTCCCAACTACGCCGATTTTCCATCTACGCGGACAGTCGACAGTCGTATACATATACATACATATGTATATGTTTAGACTGATACATAAGATCATACTTATTCCTCTGGCTTTCATAGTGGATGCACAGTTAAGAAATGCAAATTTTGTTAGAGTCTTACTTTTTTATTGTTTCCCTGTCAAGATGATTATTTTATTATATTTACTATTATAACTTTTATGACTTCTAGAATAAATAACTATTGGTTTCTGATTGCTTAGAATATAAGCATTATGTCATCAAAGAATTCCTTGTTTCGATTAATTTGTCATTAATTATTTTTCATTATTTTCGGTTTTTATTAAACACTAATGTACAACAATCTTTGTAAATAATACTCAATATGACTTTCTAAGTGGTTAATTTACGAACAGACCATCGTCCGAAGAAAACGAGACGGAATATAAGTTATAAGTATGGTGATACTCTTATCTTGAACACAATTTTCATAACTTTCCCATCACTTCCGGGAAAAATCACAATTACATTTTTCGTTCCTTAGGATGCGTAGAATCATACTGTAAAAGAATTTTTCGTTCCGGCCGTATGCCAAAATTGGCCTTTTTTTAACATCCTCCTTTGTTCCTGCTTTCATGGTTTCGTAGATATTCAAGTTGATAATTCTTATTAGTCCACTCTATATATAATGCGACGAAACGGTATTGGAAAACCTGTTTTATTATTTATGTTACAGTACTGTCAATGTTTATAATCAATAATGTACGTAAAATAATAGATAGTAAAGTAACAAATTTTCAGCCTCATATGAACAACTTTCACTTTACGTTCTCGACTTACTTTTACACGAGGAATTACCTCCTATTTGGTTATACATACAGCTCTTATATTATCCATTATACTATATTTCCGTGTCGAGCTGTCTATCGCAATCAAAATTATTGTGTTAAAGTTATAGAGACAAAATGATTGTGAAAATAAAGATCACAGAAAACCTCTAGTCATACAGCGTCAGTTGGTATTGTGATTCTGAACGCCTTGTTTTCAGTGATTTATCAACGAAATATGTCGTCGGATAGATGCGTGTCACGATGATCCCACCAGTAATTCACACCGGCAAATAAGAGCATTAATGCAGTGCATCACGAATGGATCATGCTATCCTGAATGCGTTAATGAACATTATTTGATGCTGTCCTCTCTATTGGATCAGTTGAAAAAGGATCGATTCTTCTGAATCCTAATTTTACCGTGAATTTTACAAAATACATGTTTATATATTTACAAGAAAATTTATAAAATATGAATTTATCTACAAGAAACTGAAGGTGGCCTTGAAATTTTCGAAAGAAGAAACAGCTGATAAAAAGTATAGTACAGTGATCTTCGCACATTAGCGTCATTCAGGTTTTCGACTTGAGTCCGAATGACGCGAAATACGTCATTGAGGTTTTGATATATCTGTCTCGAAATAAATTTATAAAACGCTACAAATGGTGAAATTTCACTTCAGAAATGTCACAACAGATGTTTCACGAATTAAAACAATTGTACACGTTTCACCGCTTTCCTCAAAATTTCTTCGAGAAATATTAATTAGTTAAGAAGTTGTAGCAATTTTTTTCCAAAGGAGCGCGATTGAACGAAAAGACGCGAAATCACCCGTGTCAGGTGCGGCTAAAAACGCCCCGACGCTAATGTGTCAAGGGATCTCTTTGAATACAAAATTCGGTCAGTCCACTGATAACAAAATAACGTAAGGTGATCACGTTTTTTTTCTTTACAATTTGTCCTGTCTACGAATTAACGCGTGGATACCAATCCCCAGTAGAACGTTATCTTACACTATCCCGTGAGAGTTCTATAGCTGGTCAGCAGGATGCTTCTAATCTAATCCTGGTACATCCGCAGGACAAGTTGATTAGGATGTTGTGTAATTCTTCTCTTATGTTTCATCGCGTTTCTTTTCGTTTCCTCTGGAATAGTTGGAATTTTTCAAAGTTTCTGACGTACCAGTTAACATCGACAACTGTTCTAAGTAGAATTCAGATTATACCGATTCGAATTCAGCAACGTGGCTCAACAATAATTGCATAGCACACGAGTCACAAGTATGTTCGACTGGAGAACTAGAAACGGCGAACGCCTTTACAGTAAACTTTATTCACGAACCTCACGCTAAATATTTCTGCAACCATCTTTCGTCGAAGCCTAAATTTCTACCATACCCGGACTAATCACCGTAGCTTACAACGAACGTTAATTTAGATCCTAGGCAGCTTCTTGGACGGATTACGCCGCTTCGTGATGCCTACTTTTCGTCTCGCTGGACTGTGAGTGAATCGGCGAGTTCGTGTTTGAAAAAGTATAATGATCTGGTCCATGTCGCAAGCTGAGTCGTGTTCATTGATTGAAGCGAATCAGTAATTGGTATCTCGGAAGCAAATTAGAGTACCGATAGAGGCAGCTGTTGAGGGTGCATTGTTGTCGCGGTCGTCGACGGAGCAATAGAGGAAACAAGCAACTAGACCGGCCAGGCAGAGGGCCAGGCAGGCGCGAGTAAATGCGAAGCTCGCTGTTTGCTTCACCACAGCGTCCGATTAATTTCTCCGGCAAAGCCTGCGGGCTCCAAGGACATTGGCAACGATTGTTTTCGGCTTTGTCGATCTCAAAACCGTGTAAACGTCCGGCAGTTGCTCTCGTGTGTTTCCTAATTAAACTACCACTATATGGCGAAAGCAGCTTTAACCGTGCCAACGAGAAACAGCATTTCCTATTTCTAGTTTTCTCTTAATATTTCTCTGTTATCGTCCTCCAGAAACTAGCCGAACGTGGTGCTTTCGTGAATAATGGAATCCTTGAACTGGTCCTTTATTCGAATATTACTTATTGTACGCGGTGTCTCGGCTGAGACTGAACATCGATGTATCTCCTTTGCTTTTTGCGATGTTAGAAATGTGTAAAGCACAATTTCAATGGTTTCGACGGAGGAATATAGTGTTTTGTACAGTCATTTTGTGCGAATTTTTTCAAAGTAACCAGTGTTTTTTCATACGAAAACGTAAAACGGATATTAACTCTTTGGCTGGTCACTAAAGTAAGGAAATGCGAAAATGTTATAAATTTTCCACTTTCTTGTAAATTAATTTAGTCACATTCCGAGTAAAAAGAGGGAGAATACGTATTTTAGAGGTATTTCTGCGTTGCCTGTCGAAATATTTTAGTAGTTATTCCTTGTATCGAATTTCAGCATCAAAAAGGGTTAGAGAGATTAAGGGGAAAAGGGTTAAAATGCATTCCAGCATGTCTGAGTTATGACCAAATTTCTAGATAATGTTAAGATGGAATGTTTATGTTAGAAATGCTCAAAGTGCATCAGCGCCGATACATTGTCTGAAACGAGGATTCATGGATTTTTCCTAGAATAATATCTATAGTATTTTCGCGAACGTAACTCATATTCAGTATTTATCGACAGCAACTTGCCACTTCAGACAACATAGTGAATCGCATAATAGAAAATAATGTTGTTAAAATTTCAAAAACAATTGAAAGAGCATCATAATCTGTGATTGCTCGCTTTAGAAAGTGTATCGCTCCTAATGGACATCAGTTCGAGCATTTGATTTTTGAATGGCAATCAGAATACATTTCTATGAGCTAATTTACCGACTTGGGTACTGTTTTCAGCATTTCTTATAGCGTCCATTGACGAGTCCTCCTTAACCATCAGTTAGGTCTTCTGGCCGTAACTTTGAGCATTTGCAACATAAAAAGTATATTCCTATACTGTCCTAACGTTGTCTCAGAATTTCATTATTTTTCAACGCTCAAGATCACTTGAAGTTCATAAGTTAGACATATTCGAATGTATCTTAACACATGCTACAAGATACAATACTTTGAAAAATTAAAATAGGAAATGTTCGTAAAAAACTTTTTTGTTTATTGTACTCCTCTTTTGAAACCATTCGAACTTGGTCTGGAATATTTCTGATATTACTAAGAATAAAGGGGATATTTAGGTGTTCGGTTTTAATTGCTATGCGCGTCTCGGTCGCGTGGAATTTAAATTTCTTGTCGGGGCTGTAAATCCCGACTTTAACCCGTCTGGTACGCGATTGTGACACGACCTCACCCGCCAAATTAACTGTGATTATTTCCACGAAGCAGCTACCTTCTCCTTTTTTGTTTCGTCCCGAACGTTGAATTTTTTAAGATCCTAGCTCGAATGTTAGCTACTCGAATCTTTATACTGCTTCACCAGAACGTTGGTGAAGGAACGATTACGATTTTCTGTGTTTCGCTCCCCTCTAATTGGTCGTAAGTTTCGCACGAATGTTTGCGAACAGAATCGTCGCGAATAGAATGATCGCGAGCCTGTTTTTTTTAATATTTATCAGATTTGTGCTAGCAGGTCCTAGTGACTTTGTCCACTTTAAGTGTCTAAAGAGAGGTGATTGTTGTTAGCGGTTGTTGGTACTGTGGAGTTAGAAAAAGAAATAGATGTTTATTAAAGATTGACAAATAACTACAGTATATGTAACTTTTACCCACGCTTCTCGACTTTTCAAACAACAGTGCCTTTCATCCCTCGCTCGCCACACTTTATAGCCAGCCCCTTCGTGGGCCTCTCGTCGCGGGGGGTTTTCCCGTTGGGCCTGGCTTCCGTTTCCCGTCGATCGCTTTCTCTTTTATGTTCGACACTGTTTTCTTAGAACTACGTTTTTTTAAAATTACGATACTACAGTATTTCGACATGGGATTGTGAGAAAATCCGTCTCGAAGTCGGTGAAGCGAGCATCTTGATGCCACGCCCAGCGCGCTCGGTGGGGGGTGACTCCGCCCCTTTGGGCCTTTCCCTGGGCCTGTTCGCGTAGGGGAGCACACTTTTTGCGAACGACGCTCAGATAACGCGAATATAGACTTTGCATAGCATAGACTATTGTAAGAAAAATCGAAGATTTAACCCTTTCACGGCCCGAAACATAATTAATATTCAAGCTTTAGGGTGTAAGCCGCGCCCTTATGGTTAACGTATAAAGAGTACAATGACACACATTATCAGCGTGTTTCACCAACCGTCGAAATACTTTTTCCACAAGGACACGGCTCACACCCAAAAGCCTCGATAACAGTCACCGATGATTATCACACGAAATTCACTTTTCATCACAGGTTACAATCCCGCGCAAAAATGGATCTGAGGTGAATGAGGAACGTCGTTACCCTGTTTTCACCTCAATTTATTAACGTACAAAGTTATGGTCGTCCGGGTGTACAATTGGCCCGGGAAATATAATCGTTTGTTTTGTTACTCGTTCCGGCGGCAGCGATCTATGCGATACCACGTGATAAAGGAACTGCGATAGCTTATTCTACTCGACCACGTGATTCACTTTGATGTTCATATCTGTCGTCTGAATTATTCAAACGAAGAGAGGCTTAAATCGTTCACTGATACATTAATATCATAGACAGTTGCTACTACCTTGTGTCCATGTTGAAACTCCATAATCGTACAGGGTGAATAGCTCGAATTTGATTTTGATCCTCTGAAAATGTTTCGTCTGCTGTACAAAACATTCGTCAGCCTTCAATCTGTGAATCGACGTACGTTAAGGCACTGTGCAGACAAGTGATGCCATGTCGTTGCGATTTCGCACCAGTGACGCTTCCCCGATTCGGCGAGTTTACATATATTCCTAATGATGCAATGCACACGAGCGTGCGATCCCCGCTACGATGTCGCGATTGACTAACGATATCGCAACGATCGCACAACATTCACCGAATCGCGCCGTGACTGTCGCACAGCGACACGGAATCGCAACGACGCGTGAATAATTACGATCGCGACGATTATTACGGTTAATTTCATAGACGGTGAAATTTTTATCTAAGAGGAGAGGAGAGGAGAGATGTGTCCGCAGAAACACAATAAGAATAGAAAAAGGATAGACGTGAGTTAATTTGTGCGAAATATTTTTCTATAATTTCGGTGATTCGGTAACTCGTTCGAAAGTCGTTGAGAAGTATCGTGAAATGTGTCGCGTGTAGCGATCAGAATGAAAAAAGGCAGGTACGGGTTAATGTACTTTCTCAACATGATTTCTTCTTGTTAGTCGCAAAGATCATCTTCAGGCGGATTTGCTTTATTGATTTGAAATACAAACACGGATACATTTTGAGAAATTTGATTACCGACATTGGTCGAACTGTTTTCTAAAAGTAGGAAAAAGAGCCGCCATCTGTATCCAGTTTTGTGATTTCTTCGTCCTTCTATCGCGTACATTTTGCTTACGCAGCGCTCGTCGAGAAAAAATAGGGGGAAATCGATCTCTCCTGGATATTCTGTCAACGACCCTTTTCACGGAATGTAAACCGTATGACACGTAAAACGCTACTCTTTGTCTATTTCGAATTTCTGACAATCTGCTTTGACGCTTATAAAAAGGGAACATACAATCACAGAGAAATTTCGCGTAAAACGTTCTGTTCCAGTGACGTAAAACGTGGGAATGTGCTTCGCGTTCTGAATTGGAAACTTATTCGCGACTGTTGCCGGACGAAATATTATCAGGCGACTTGTTCAAGATTACAGAACGAGCGACAGAATCGACGATAATGAAATATTTGACGACCGACTGAATGAACGAATGTCAAGAATGTAATATCTTACTGTTCGATGACTGCGGAATCTCCTCGAGGACCTTCCTCGACGAACGTTTCTCAAGTACCGATTGTGGACTCACTCCTGCAGACTGAATTGGTTGCTGCTAGAATTCGCTAAATGCTGATTGGCCATTCAAAAGCAACTTATAATTGACACTTAAAAACTTCGGTTTTGTACCACATTTCTCCCGGCAAGAAATATATAAAAAGTCAAACAATAGGACGCTAATGTCGTAAACTGAAAAACAGCCTTTTTTCGCGAACGTGTCATGAATCGTGCTAGACGAAAAGGTCGAAGGTTTGTTGTTTCGTATGTCGCAAAATAAAATGAAGAGAATATCGTTTTCTTTTATTTTTACGCAAAATAGTTATTATCATTAACCCTTTGCGCTCGGAATTACTTTCGGTATTTCGGTACAGCTATTCTGCAATTATTTGGCTACTTCCGGACGGTTTTGTGTAGTTTGCTTTTATTTGAAAACTTCAGTATAATATTAAGCTTCAGTATAGCATTAATGTAACCGAAAAATGGTTCATTATTATTCGAAATTTGTAATCTCTCGTTGAACGATGTCTGAAGGATAATATTCGTATGTCGAGTCAGACTCGACATAAGAGCGCATAGGGTCAATGTAAGAAAATCCGTATACGAAGACGGTGAAACGAGTTATTTGAGACCAGACTCAGCTGATGGGGGTGACACTCCCCTTTCGGCTTTTTCCCCGGTTTGCTTCGCGCGGGAAGCGCGGTGCTCAGGAGTTTGCCCGCAGGGCGGCACAGGGGCAAGAAGGGCACTTCGCTCGCACAGCCTGAGGCTGTGGTTACGGTGGATGCGTATTCGGACGAACTTAACACATTGGCGTCGGTTGACGCACTGGTGCGTCTTTCGGGTTTTTTATAATACTTGAGTGTGGATGATGCAGATATACGTCATTGAGATTTTCACTTGTAGCGACCCTCCTACACTCTGCCACCAGAGGGACGGACTAAGCACAGGTTCTCGCTAGTCCTCATAAAGGCTCCTATTTGTATATATACAACTTCTGACCTGAGTCCTTCCAGTCTCTCCCGCGTCTAAGGCACGGGCCTCCTAGAAAGCCTTACTCACGAGTTCACTTGGGAGGCTCAGGACGAAACGCCCTCCACCTTTCCTTTTCCGCCTATCTTCTCTATCTCTTCCCTCCAACAATTTAGAGCAGTGGTTTAAAAGCAACACAAATTTCTTTAATCTCGTCAACGGTCAAACTACGCATGTACCTACCGGTTCTCGTCCGATCACCGAAGTCAAGATGCGTTGGGCACGGTTAGTACTTAGATGGGTGACCGCTTGGGAACTCCGTGTACTGTTGGCAATTTCTTTTTTTTTCATCCAAATTAAGAGCATGTCACTGACAAACGAAATCCTTCCTATCATTTTGTAATAGTTCGGATTATTATCTATCGTCAAAAGAGCTGTAGCGACCCTCCTACGCTCTGCCATCAGAGGGACGGACTAATCGCAAGTTTTCGCTAGTCTCGTAAAGGCTTTTGTTTGCATGCATACATCTTTTAACCTGAGTCCTTCCAGTCCCTCCCGCGTCTAAGGCACGGGTCTCCTAGAAAGCCTTATCGACGAGTCCACTAGGAGGCCCAGGACGAAACACTCGAACCTTTCCTTTTCCGCTTATCCTCTATCACTTTCCTACTTAATCTTCACATTCATTGTAACTAACCCTCCCGCGTCTAAGGCACCTTTCCTTTTCCGCTTATCCTCTATCACTTTCCTACTTAATCTTCACATTCATTGTAACTAAAATCTAACCGTTATCCAAACAGACTGGACATTCGTAAGAACTTTTTTTGGTTCTTCCATTACAAGTTCCGCAGACCAGAACATTTTTCTAGGATTCCTTTCAATTTTCGCGATTCTTTTTGAATTTTATTTTAATCACTTCGACACTAGAATTTCAATTTATATCTTCCGAGTGGCTAAAGCTGCACAAGAGTTGGACCTTTCCACGTTAAAAATAAAGAAAAGTGTAATTGATAATTAGTTAGAAAAAAAACCACAGTAAAGCGTGGAAGAGGGAAAAGCAACGACGTCCGGACAAGCAAAATCCCACGGCAAGGTTGAAAATGGTACGAGAGGTGTTGCCAAAAATGAGGCCGCATTTGAGGTGCGTTATGCGCCGCTATGCGGAACGAAATTAGTTTTATTGCCTCCAACGGCAATTTCTGGTGGTGAAATTATTGGTACGGAACTGGAGGTTTAATTAGATGCTTACTGTCCGTTTTGTTAAAAGACATTATTGCTTTGTTAGGGGAAGTTTGGAAACTTAATTAGTTTGATGAAAATCTTCCGTTGCTTGGACGGAACAAAATTGAAGTTGGAGAATAAAATTTGTTCGTACAAAGTTTCTTCTTTGAGAAGATCAGTTTTGAAAATTCGTTTCATTACCGGCTAGTTTCGTCAATATTTGTGTTTATCGGCGTTAAAGTAAAATTGAACGCAATTTCGAGACGTTAAATCCGTTGTTATTGTTTTGATTCGTCGAATGACGTTCTGTACAAGAAACGTACAGTAGACTGCGACCACTTGTTTCATTATTTATTATTCAGTTTCATTATTCATCTGGATGAAAGTAGTCAATAATAAAATGGCATAACAACACAGGGCGAGGCACGAGAAGCAGAACACCTGAATATCTTTGTTGGATTTAAAGATATGAAATGTCGGTACATCAGAATTAGAATGATTTCGAAGGGTGCACATCGCCATCGTAATGTAATTTTTTTCGGTGTTTTCAAGGACACCAACGTTTTTTTAAATGGAATGTATTAAACATTATCCTAAAGCTGATAATTAACGAGATATTAACGACAGTTTGATCCATATGATTCGCATATCGTCGCGAATTGTCCCCGAAGCAAACGTGTCACACGCTTCACGAATTCGTTCTTACATATCCTCTACCGTTGATACATATCGTTAATTACTAGCTTTAGGACAAACAATGTTCAATATTTTTCCACTTGGTAATTAATGAGCTTTCCAACTACCGTGAAAAAGATCGGGCATTCCATTTAAAAAAACGTTGGTGACCCTGAAAATACCGAAAAAATGGCATAAAAAAAAAATAATATTACGATGGCGATGTGCATCCTTCGAAACCATTCTAATTCTGATGCTAATTCTGAACAAAGATATTCAGGTGTTCTGCTTCTCGTGACTCACCCTGCATACAGGGTGGGCCATTTAAAGCAGGCCATCTAATTATATCATCTAACTATGGTAATAGGAAGAAATCTTTATACGTAACTTAAATGGTTTAAAGGGTGAATAAAATGGAAGAAATTTTTTTTCTTTGCAAATAACAACGAGGAAATCAATTCGATTATTCCCGCTTGGTCCCTCAAATTTTTCATTCTGATGGAATTTTTTATTGACGTATACATGCAGAAAATGAAGTCAGTACTTTTCAGTATCGAGCATTCAATTCTTTGAAAAGTTGCTGAAGGGTTACTTTGATCCGGTCGGTCTTTCTAGTGCTAAAATGGGTTAAAAAGTTGTTCCTTTATCGTTCAACGAAATGTATTAATTTGTTAAATCTCGTTTATTTTAAATAACGCTCTAATATGACTTCAACGTGTCAAATTTCTGACGTATCTTAAGCCTTACAATTTCGGGAGGGAAAACTGTTTTTAACCATTCTTGAAATCTGATGCGTCGAGATGGAACACCTAGAGCTTGGTGGAAACTTTACATCATTGTCAAAGTTTCGTCTAGCAGCGTACATCAGGACAGGTACTGTTGTATCTGGTGTTTAGAAGATGCGAGCTACGGTGCAATGGAACGGAGATTGCGTTGCCTCGGAAAATGTTAGAACTAGTTAAATTAAATGCGATCAGACTTGGAATATTTAGTTTTTCCAAGTCGGTAAATTTTTAAACGGAGATACTTGGAAGTTTCTAAAATACCGGATAGTTTTGGATGTGATAATACTAGCTAACGTTCTTCTCGTAAGTGGTAAGTGCATACATGGAGGAAATAAAAGAGGAAAATGTTTTAGTGTGTTTTCTAGCCAACATAACAATGTACACCCAATTCTGTTTTTACACGGTTTTGATTTAACACGGTCTAGAAAAATAAATTCAATTTCCTTTTTACACATTTTCATTCGATATTTCGAGCGACGATGGTGATTTTGAACCAGACGCAAGTGTATGTTATCCGACGATGACAGCGAATAAAGTTCTGTTGTTTTCATCACTATCGCTGTTCTCAATTTTTAATTCCTGAATTTCTGATCATTTTTAATTTACACATGTTACTTTTACTTTAAGAACTCAATTACCTTTTGCTTTGATAAAATAAACTGTGCATGAATGCAAATCAAATTTCCAAAGAATACGGATAGATCATTGCGAAATCTTAATTACGATCATAAAGTGACCGCCCTTCGCATAATCACAATCGTCCTTAGGTCTTCCGAACAACGAATACTACCATACCGAACATTTTTACCTGCTGTGTTAACCTTTGCCATTCAAGAGATCATAAAAAATGTGTAATGTAATACAATTGCCAGAATATTACGTATAGAAATCAGTCGTGCACCCGAAGGGAATCGACAGGTATAAAATGTGCGTATAATTCCAACCGTAACAATATCTTTTGCAGGAATGAAATGAAAAATTCTGATCTATCCGTATTCTTTGTTTAGAACTGTAGCTTACATATGTGAAATTTGATAAAATAGTCTGAGGTGGGTGAGGAACGTCGTTACACTGTTTTCACCTCAATTTATTAAAGTATAAGTGTATGGTCGGCGTACAATTTGTCCAGAAAATACAATCGTTTACGTTGTTGATTGTCCCGGCGGCAGCGGTTTGGAACAAACTGTCTGGAGGTGTCGGCGTACTGGGTTTTTATATTGTTAGGACAGGGGGACAGGATGTCCAGAAAATACAATCGTTTACGTTGTTGATTGTCCCGGCGGCAGCGGTTCGGAACAAACTGTCTGGAGGTGTCGGCGTACTGGGTTTTTATATTGTTAGGACAGGGGGACAGGAGTAGCGATAGATAAAGATAGAAGTGGAGAAAGTGGTGGAAACGGAAAATTCGTAGAAAGCGGG
>NW_017100150.1:1045880-1067295 GCF_001263275.1 Habropoda laboriosa
TACCCGCCACAAGTCCAACATTTTCTAAAAAATTTGCAAAAAAATGTTAATTTTTAACATATTTTTTAAATAAACAAATTTTTCGAAAGTCTGCTTACGCCATATTATTAGCCTTCTAGAACAGCAAAATTTGCATTTCGATAGTTTCCGAGATGTCTTTTTCAACCCCAAATTTAAGGGCTGTTTTCACCTCTTCAGAGTGGATAATCGCGCATAAAAAGAAATACGTGTCAAATATTTTTTCAAGTTCTACAACATATAAAAGTTTCATTGAAATCGGCGTGTAACGTTTGGGTGATGTCCCTTGTTAGTATTATATGAAAATGTGTGACAAAGCAAATTCAACCATGTGTGACAGAATGGACTTGAAGGTAATACACGGTGAGAAGTGAAAGATATAGTGTTAGACTCTAAATCTAAAGCCTTCCTTAAATGTGCTACAAAATTAATGCAACTGGGATATATTAATGAAGATACCTAAGCTGGTTGCGCCATGTTTGAATGCACGCTGCTAGGCTTTAACCCTTTCAATGCTATTGGCGCCTATAGGCGCTTTAAAAATTTGACTTGCACTGTGCTATTGGAGCATTCTGGCGCACTTCCATACTAACTTAAGCCTTAATTTTATCCTTTGCACTCTTTCACCTTAACTGAATAAAAGAAATTTTAAAACGATACGGCCAAAAGATTTACGACAAAAGATAACGACCATTATGTGCTAAAATCTGTCGCAGTGAAAGGGTTAACCCTTATACGGAGTTTGTAATGCTACATAAGTAAGTAAATTTGGGTCAAACTGACCCAATATCATATATTTGCAAGAAATGAGTATAAAAGAATAAAACTCAGTCTATTTAATTACGGCTTAATATAATTTTAGTATTACATTGAAATTATATGAAATATTGTCACTTGCCTTGCCGGTCCTGAGCGAGACTACCAAATGTTTTCTTTTCGCGTTCGATCACTTCGAGGCATTGCAAGAATTTACGTATAGAAATGTAATGTTGTATAAATAATGTAAAGAATTGCGCCAGCCTTTCGAAGATTGAACATATAGCGTTCACGGCAAACGAATATGCAACAGAAGAAGCGTAACACAAAATAGACCCATAAATTCCACAACTGTGTTCGAAAAATATAATTGATTTCCACTAAAAAAGAAAAGCGGACAAATTTTGTTCTTTCTTGCAAAGATTATTGATATTTATGAAATATTTAAGAATATGAAAAGGTTTCAATCCAAATGACACATTTAATAACAGAGAAAAAATCATTTCTGGCTTGTCTCAAATTGACCCAATTTCGTAACATTATAGCGTAAGAACGTTGATGCGTACGGTTTTAACATAGCAAGAATTTTCTCATTGAAAAACTCGAAACAGCGGCCTAATTAATATTCAATATTCTTGAAAGTTTCCGGATCATTAAACAAGCGAACAAAATGTTCGCTTGGTCGTGCGCAAATTGTTAGCGAATGTAACGAGCAACGATACGTTGCGTCATAGAGATCACTCAGCCAGATGGGAATGCTGTCAGCAGTGTTGTCATCGAGAATCCAATCAAGTAGGCGATCATAGTACGCTTCCATTGTTCTAATAATAACTGACCGCTTAATTTTGATTAATAATAGATTTCCCGAATCGCTGATCTTCAATCGCTTGTCTTCACGAGATTTGCTTTTGAATGGCTGTTACTCAAACGATTAGCTTTGTTTTCCACGGGTGTTTAAATAAGCAAGGATGTTTAAATTACTCGTGAAACCATGTATCAAATATATCTGCAGATCGTTTGTATAATTTGTTTGCAGGAATAAATTTAATTCGAATCAATAATATTAGCCCCAAGTAGCTCAATTTGTTGGAAGGTTTAATATGACTTCGATACGAAAAAAAATAAACACTATAGTTAATTCGTTTGTTTACAATCATTAGTTGGAATTGCTTTCTGACACAAAAACAGATTTTCGAGAAATGTTTCTTTCTTCCAAAATCTACTCCCTCTGTCCTTGTTTCGAAAATTTCTTATCGTCACAATACAGGAAATCAGAAACTACACAACTTTTTTTTTTTTATTGGGTGATTAAGGTCACATGCACCTTCTGAGGTTATTAGTGACCACAGTGAGTTTATTCAGTGGTGCAGTCTATAGTAGGTGGTATAAACCAATATCTTTCAATGGTCAGTGAATTCGGCAAGTTATGTTGGATCCTTTTCATATTGTACTTTGGGCAGGTTATCAGGATGTGATCGATGGAGTTTTGTATCCCGCAGATATCACGGTTGTTTGGTACCTTTTTGGTGATGAGATGGGAGTGCGACCAGTTTGTGTGACCTATTCTTATTCTTGTTAGCTTTACTTGATCTTTCCTGTTCACTCTTCGTTCCATGATTCTATTGTCGCTTTAGTGAGGTAATTTTGAAGGTCTTGATATAATATAGGGACATCGTTTGATTCGGACGTACTGGTACTAACTAGCTTTGCTGCTGAGTCGGCTTTTTCATTGCCTTCGATGTTGGCATGCGAGGGGATCCAGGAGTACAAAATTTCTTTTTCGCCGCAATTGAGTATTGCATTTAATTCGATAATGTTCCGTATTATTGTGTTTCTGGTTTCTAAATTTTGTAAGGCTGTCACAACACTTTGGGAGTCTGAAAAAATGATAAATTTATTATGTGTCTTTTTTTCGATATATTTTAAGAACCGCACAACTTTGAATTTTACTTTTTTTTCCATATCTCGTACGGTTTCGTAAATATTCACGATATTTTGGAAATTCAATTCAATTTCTTTGATGGGGTGTTTCACCCTTAGGAATTCTAATAATTAGGAATTTCCTTCCAATTCATTATCGAAACGAAAAATGGTTTCGTTATTAGCGCCACTTGAACCTCATTTCTGCAAAGTTTCAAATTTTTCTGAATTTTCGGATTGCGGAAGCTCCTTGCTAGTCCAATATCTCAAAATTTAATAGAAATAGAGAGGGTGGTGTAAATTGACGAAATTTGTATTTCGGAGCAACCAATATGGCTGTGTAAACGTATTAGAATAACATCCATTCGTTTGAGTAATATACTAAAGATTATAACTTTTTTGGAGGAGGATCTTCCTGATCATTCACGAATTTTCCCGATAATTACTATCAAACAAAAACTGTCCCGGTCATGCTTCTGTTAGACCCAAACTGCGTGTCAATATTATTACAGGCTGCGCACAGCCACTGTACACCTACTTACTTCGTGCAATATAAAGGATCGAAAAGAAGGGACACAGAAGTCCCGAGTGAAAAATACATGCATAATACTAGGAAAATGAAAAATCGGGAGCGCAAAGGGATTCATTATGCTCTACTGGCCAACTTCCGCAGCTAGGAGCGCAGTGAAAAGCAGAAAAAATACTGGCATTAAGTTGAGGAACGGGAGAGAATACACAGGGAGGAAAATACCCGTGCGACCCTTCTTAGGCATTTTCAATTACGTAAAATTACCTTGGGTTATTAATAATGCTAGCGGATATTTACGTTGCCTTGCGTCTCGCCGTTACCGCCGACCGTGCTATTCCTTCTTAAATATCGTACTATGCTGACGGAAGCAAATGAAGCTTATTAGGCGGTTGCGTGCGTTGAAAATGTGCACACCATCGTACCAATTTAAGTGGACACGTATACGGTTACAAAGTGTTCAAGCCCCTCACCTTCTAACCCGCCCAATACCACCGCCGAAGAGGGGAGCAACTTTGTGCTTACGTTCGCTTTTTCGAACCTACAATTTCTCTTATTTGACTGATACAAACGCGTGTAATCAGAACACGAAGAAAAAATATGTACCGTACAAATATCTCATTTGATTCTTTCGGTTATAAACTTCCTTCTAATTCTCACCTTAGATGATCATTTTCCTTACATTTAAAGGATTCTTTTTGTTGGATTATTTCTAACAACACCCTGTAGAAATAATCAAGCGAGGGCAAAAATGTCTCCGCGTTCTTTTAGACAAAGACACTAAGACTTCCACCGGATGTGTCTGGTGTTCTTCTTCGAGTCAAGCACTGCACACTGCGATACAATAGGGTAAACAGTTCCTAGGTACATGCGGACCCCAACTTTCCCTTTTTGGGTGTCCAGAGACAGTTCGATAGAGCATTTGAAAGAGTAAAGACGTTTCCTCTGAGTCAAATAATAAACGGAATATTAGCAGTTGTAAAGACTATTTTATTTCCATAACCCATTTCCAATAGTTTCTGTATCTCGGAAAGTTACCAATGGGTCACTTTTGACCCGGCCGGTCGTTCCAGCGTTAAGAGAGTTTCGTTTCTTTCAGCAGGTATTACTGACCGGTTAAGTGTTTACCAATAATTCAGAAGCACGTTGTGTAGTAGGAACAACAGAAGGAATTATGATATTGTACCTGTATCATGCACTGACTCTCCTACTAAATCTTATCCACACGGCTCGCGTAGCTTTTGGATTGGAGTATGGACTACTCGTATGATATCGGGCTATACGAGCTGCTATCAAGCCACCTACCCATGAACGGGCCAAAGCCATTGCCTCGATGGGTCTGCGGTCTACGCAGTATCAGTTCAGATCACTGGTAGCTTTCGTTGCTCCTAGTTTCAAAGGCCTGATGCTCTCCGTACCACTCCGAAGGACTCATACAGAATTTGTCCACTTAGATATTTCAGCGGCATGGTATGCCCCATGCCTAACAGGAAGCACAAGTAGAATACTTAAAAAAGCGAACATCGAAAGAGTATTAACTAGCGGTGTGCCAGAACTCGAAAATATCCGGACGGAAATTTTTTTCCGGGATCGGAACGAATTCCCGAAAATTTCAGGATTAACCCTTTCACTGCTGTTGGCGCCTATAGGCGCTTGAAGAATTTGACAGAATAGAGCATTCTTATTGCCAATTTTGCTCGCACCGTACCTTTTGGCGCACTTTCGCTGTAATTTAATCCTTAATTTCTGTTTTTTGCACACTTCCACCTTGATATTACCGAAGAAATTTTAAAATGATGAGGCCAACACAAAAAAGTTTCAGCCGCGATTGAAATCTGCCGTAGCGAAAGGGTTAAATAAGTAAAGATAAGTAAGTAAGTAGATTTTATAATGCGGTTTTCGAAAGCGTCTAAAAAGCGGAGAATTTAAGTCGCGGTCGTGTTCGTGAAAGCGAGTCTCGAAACGACAAACGGGTTGTCGGGATTTTCGCGAATCTCGACATTTTCGGGAATCCCGGTAATTTCGGGAACCCGACCCGACGCGACCCGATACCTTGCCGACCTGTCCCGAGCATCGGGTTCCCGATATTTCCGGTTCTTGCACACCTCTAGTATTCACACACTGGCGTCGTCGCGTTCGAAGCCGCGCTTGACATGGATACGGGGTGATTTCGCGTCTTTTCTTTCAATCGTAACTTTTTAATTAATTAATATTTTACAAAGAAATTTCGAGGAAAGTGGTGAGTTACATTTATGTAAAACGTATACAATTGTTTCAATTCGTGAAACATTTGTCATGGCATTTCTGAGGAGGAATTGAACCGCTTGTAGAGTCGATATTGACAAATTTTTTGCACACTAAAGAAATTTTGTAATGCATGAATATAGATCTGGAGCTAAAGCGAGTATGATAAAATTTCACGTAATTCTTTTTGCACCCTTTGTGCCACATAGTACAATTGCTAAATTACATTAAAATAAGTATTTACCATTACATAAATATTTAGCTTATTTATAGGTTATAAAATGCTTTTATGAGTATGCATTAATTTATATACGTGTCAATTAAGTTCGTAATTTTATATGAGATTGTATAAATCAATAGAATATATATGAAAATATAACCTATTAATATCTTATATACCGTTATATCACCATACGTCCATGAACGTGTAAAAGATAGTATTAAGCCAGTCTTGCTTATTTATAAATACAATTTTAATTAATCAGGTATTAATTTATTAAACTATAACTGCCTAATATATATATAGGTATATAAATTATTTATTAGCTAATAGGAAATTATAAATTAATTAATAAATTACATCTAAAACCTTATCTATTAGGTAAGCCTTATATATTAATAAATACCTCATATGTTTACCTTTGTGCCACATGTGGTCTGGCATTATCCTGGTGAAAAATCGTTTAACCCTCGGTTGTCACTCTGGGTCAAAATGACCCACAATTTTACTTTTGGGAAGGGATGTCTTCAAGGTGTCGCTTTTAATGCAACTCTGTGTACAGTCTGGTATTACTTTGAAATGTTTTCTTCAGCTTCTGGTGGTTACACTGCTAAAAATCTGGTTGGCATGTGTCTGGCAACTGTCGAAAGTAAGTTGTGGGTTATTTTAGCCCCATGTGTGACAAAAGTGTACTTTTCGCTGCGATCGAACATATTTTATTTTTGTCCAAATTTCATATACAAAATAAAAGTGCGACGTGTAGTTGGTTCGAAGATCGTTATCTTCCAGTTTTTGCAACTCGTTATCTATTTCACACATAAAACCATCATCCTCATGTAACAAGTAAACTGCAGAATACTCCACGCTTCCCTCAATAAAAATGACAGAAAACTGACAGCAAAACGGAGCCTAAAGAAATTGATAATGCACCTCGTGGAACCTTTCTTACGAGAATGATATGCACAACCAATTCTTCCGACCGATGTAAAAAATGGAATAACATGGATTTTAGGGATAAGGATTATAACATCATATTTTCATAACTATATCTACAAGTATATAATAAAAATGATAAATTTGGTATCGTTCTTCTTATTCAAAAATTGATCTTTCGCAGTATGTAAAATAAATACCTTTTCTCAAACCTGCACTAAAGAACTATTTATTCTCTTAAAATACCACATCTTAAAAGCAACACCTTAAATTTTTATGTTAAGGACCTTTCATTAATACTATGTCATTGTGTGTTCAGAATTGTGAGAACCGTATCAGAAAATATGCTGTATAATAAGTAGTTTCCTGCTGTAGTAAAAAACTAATGTTAAACTGAAATTGTTCAATCTAAAATCCTTTGAACAGTCTCAGTTCATAACTGGTAAATAAGTGTGCTATAACTTTGCACCGTTATGTTTACACTTGGAAGCCTTATTGACTAATATCCCAAGTCGTAAAAACATGAAATATAAAAAATAGTAGTACAAGCTGTACAGTGAATTTCATTAACTTCAGCATGTTTAACAATCCTGTGCAAAGTTACTTTCGTCGACAAATTGCAAGTAACGATAAGGAAAAATTGTCAGGTTGGCTGTATCATCAAATTGGAGGATGTATTTAAAGTTTTCATTATTCCGAGATTTATTTGAAACGTTTCCAAATGCTATTGCCTCTACTAGCAATTGAACACGATATAGCAAAGCTCCTTGATGGAGCACACTTGATAGAGCAGGTACAGGGAATAGGTAGAAAAGTAGTGATATAGGTAGCTTAATTACATTTCTCCGCGTTCATTTATTTCAGTATTAGTTTGGACTGTGACGATTAACCGAGCCGGCAGCTAGGCTATCTTTCGAGTATACCTGAGTCGGTTGATTGTGTAACTTTAATGCCATTTATCACGCCCTTATACCCTCTTCCCTTCTCCAGCAAAACTGCGCTGCTTTCAGAAGGTAAGTTCCAGGAACAACATCTGAAGACGAATGGTTTAAGCACCGATGACGTTGATGATTTACAGGAATATTAGCTATTTTCTTTCGAATAAAAGCTATTTACCCGAACGCATTTATACTATCTTCTAAATAGTTTATATTCCCATATCTGTTCAATGAGTGCGGAAGTTCTGTCAATTTCTATTATACATTGCCAATAGCTTTCTTTCCTAAGTGAACTACAAGTGAAATATAATAATTGTATGCAATATCTACGGGTGTTCTACTTTAACGATAAATCCAAATATATCAGAGCGTATCTATCAACGACCTGTATGACGAAGTTGTGAATGAAAAAATTTTTCAATCATGATCCTTTCTTCTCTGTTGAGAAATGACTAATTAGTTCATTAAGATTTAAAAACGCTCAATGAAAAGTGACGAAATTTTTCTCACCGCCGAATGTGTCTCTGGCCTAAAGTTTCTCATCAATTTCAAGGGAAATCTGCTTTTAGTGCTTTTAAATCTGCGATTTAGATTCGTATAGTTGAACAAAGCAAAGATGAGGCTTCTGACGTCATCGCCCCACCAAATGAGCAAAAAAGGGGCGGGCTCGTTACTCTCCCCACTCTTCTGTTCTACACTGCCGTCGCTTGAGGGAAAGTTGTGGTACAGGTATAGTCGGTGGAGCAAATATAACGAGCTCATAAAATCGGTCAGGTGTCAAAGTAAACATGCTCCGAGTATTCTAACAAGGGGATTGTGAGAAATATGAGAAGATAACGACCCGAACCTTCAGCCAGGGCCGTATTATGTATTCACCGTGCTAACGGTCTTCGTTTTCACCTGTATTCTGCTCCAATTTTTATTACTTTATCCACTGCTTTCTTCCAATGATTGCCCTTGACGTCGTTCACTTCATTCTTAAAATTCGGCTAGCCAATTGATCTACATTGGTCATATAAGTTTAGGACGACAGGCACAGAAAGAAACTTTAAATATTAATTGGTTCGATAGTACATGAAATATCGTTAGTTATCATCCCTTTATTGTACAGACCCTGAAACAGGATGCCATAAGCGGTCCTGGCTGCGGTTATATCAAACTGTGCCGCCACTTGATGCTTCAATTTACGACCTCGCTCTATCTGTTCCACCAACCTTGAATGGTTTAGACAAATGGTTTTCAATTAGCTATCGACAATGTAGCGCGCTGACAAAAGAACAGGAAAGTTTAAAGGTGTCCTCTTATCTGTGTCGGCACGTAAGACGCTTCTAAGAAATTGAATAATTGAGATGTGAAAGAAATCGTACGTTACATTGTAGGCAATACATTTTTATTTCAGACATTCTACCAGTAGATGTTCCGCAATAACTCTTCCATTTTGTAACATTTTTATTTTTTTTTTTAATTGGAGAAGAAAGCTGAAAGTTACATTTACATTCTCTGAAAAAATTGAAGCTTTTCAATTAGTAGCTACCTATGAAAACAATTCCCAAATTTATTCTTTTTCTTAACCCTTTAACTTACGATTTTTTTCTGAGTGTGCATCTAAGCCATTTACTGTTTTAGTACTGTAACAAAAGCTAATCTATTACTCGAAAATTAAAACGAAAGTTAGGACTAAAATTAATTTTTCTTATTAATACAACAATTTTTGCCACATCTTGACCAGAATCTCTGCCACGAGTCTGACTCGTTGTTAAAAGTTAAGGGGTTAATACGGTTCAGGATTTAGAAAAGTGAAAAGTAAACATTCTTTTCTTATTCCTGAGTAATAAAAACAATTTTCTGTGCTTTAAAATATTGCTCATTAAAGCCAAAAATTTCTGAAAAGCCACCGTTTTCGCGTTTCGAAAATCGGCGTGAACCATTTCACGCCAAAACGCGCAGAATTGCGGTCATAGTTGTCGATTTTATTTTTCAAATTCGCAGGATTTGTTGATAACCTCGAAAAAAGACTAAACTACGCGAGCAGTGTGAAATCGAGACTTGAAATTTCAGCCTCTATTATTGTTTGAAAAATGTTGCGTCGCAAACATAGAACGCGAGAAAGACCGGGTAGTTGAAAACAATCTGAGACTATGATTGCTATCGACAAAGAGAGAGAATAGACAAAACGAGCGTAAGCGAGACAGACGTAGTGTGTCAAGCTTAAGACCCGACACCTGACAAGTAGCGTTCGCTCGTGCGTATGCACTCGAGAGTACCTCAGCCTTTTTGGCTTATACCTCCAATAGCATTCTACCACTAGTTCCCCCATCTCAGGAAATAACAGACGGGTCAAACCAGCTATCAGGCTCACCTTCACGAATCACTGGCCTAGGGATTCCGACACAGAGTCAGCCATCCCTGGCTGTGAGGACTTTTGCTCCTAGAACACCTCACCGTGACATTAATCACACGTCGTATTAACATCTTAATAGTTTGCAATTCAGTCCAGCAGCGTTTCGAAGTCCTGGAGAACGCTACTGCCCTAGGCCCACTGCAGTAATCACTTCTCCGGTGGTCTCAAAGAGCTTCGACCTCTGCTAGACCCTCCAGCGGGTTCCGGCACTCGACAAGTATTGTGTGCGTCTATAGGCCCAATCTCTCGATCGACCGCGCCGTACCTCGAGCTTCTGTTCTATACCGGATTTGCGAAGATGTTATTTCGTTACTTTTCAGCTTACCCTGCCAGGGCAACGTGTGCGCGAAGTAGTGAAGTTTACTGTACTGTACGTTGTTGGAAAGAAGTCTCGCGGGACGGAAAAAAAAATCGGATTAGCATGTGTGAGCCTTTCAGCAAATAGCACGCTAGAGCTGAAAATGCGTGTGTGAGAATAGGCGTCCCCTTTTCACTCTGATCAATCAAACCCGCATTCCTTCCGCGGGACTTTTTTCCAGCAACGCACTATACGTGTTGTGAAGCGAATCTTTATTCTGTTGAACGTAGTGTTCCGTGTCTTTCACGCGCCAATTTAATCTGGTGTGAGTGGTGAGTATTACGTGTAGACAAATGTAAATGTGAATTTGAACAGTTGACCGATTTAGTGTTTGGTGTTCTTCTTCCTCTTGGACTGTTCTCTATGAGCCGCGAGCACACGGCCCACCTTGGATTTTCCCAGTCGACAGGGTGGTAGTATGACGTCGTGGCGGAAGTGTGAAGCCCAAGAGAAGGTCAGTCCTAATGGGACTGAAATGTGTATTTGTGTCTGTGTAGTGGCTTTAAGATACGTCAATTGCCATTGAAGGAAACGTACGAACACCAGGAAGGCATATGGCACGCAGAAGTGTCGAGTTTCTGAGTCCATAAAACACTTTCTGTTCCTCGACATTGCTTCGAAAAGAAAATTAAACACAAAAGAATTAGAATTAAGAAGCCTTTAAAAATGGCAGGCCTGGTGTTGTAATTTGGAGCTTCGTTACTAGCAGGGCCCACATGAAGACAGAGCTGTGAGCTCTGTGGCGGTACCTTCTACGCTCCACCACCAGAGGGACGGACTAACGAGTAATTCTCGCTAGTGCTCGCTAAAGGCTCCCGTTTGTATATATACAACTTCCGATCTTAGTCTAACTGTCCCCGCGTGTCTAAGGCACGGGTCACCTAGGTAGCGTTCTTGATAGATTCACTAAAGAGGCCCAGGACGAAAATGCTGCAATCTTTCCTTCTTTTCCGCCTATCCTCCATCTCTCTTTCCTCTTGCTATCATTTAATTTCCGCAGCTCAGTCCCGGCAGATATTAGCATTCTCGGCCGATTATACCCTTTACACCATCACAGTGAACATTTCTAAACAACCGCCTGCGTTGGTTGTCCAAAATTAATTTGGCAACACCTTTCGCGATAGAATCGTGTCCGTAAAAGTGAACTCGGACCTCACAACCTAGTGGAAGAAGTGGTAATCCACACGATTCGATTAGCGACGTGTCACACAGCCGCCTTAGTAACTCATCTTCGAAGTTTCTCATGTGAACTATCTAGAAAAAAGTAATCGTTGCAATATGTATTTCCCTTGAAACTATTTGGTACATATTTTGTCGCATCACGAATAGTTTAGATGCAAATTTGAAGCGGTCAGATTAAATGACAACTTGCATCGGCAATATCGATAAAACTGTTCTTAGGCAAAGGATGTAATTTACGCTATAAAGTAAGAAGTGAAATGTATTAAAAGAGGATTTATCGCGATAAGTTTCAATATGATCGATAATCATATTTGTGAGAGCAGTTTGGGAGGGAATGAGTATACATACATACGTATGGCTGGCATGATGTTCGAAAGAGCTTGGTAGGGAAGCCAGGCTGACCACGTACTACCGATATTTCTGTAACATAAAACGGAGAATGCAGATTACGTTGCAAGAATGGAATACCATGGTAGAAAACGCCGGGGATGATGCATGCGCCAACTGGTGCTGGTATACGAATGAGGAGCAGTGTCTTACAAGGAACTTACGACGTTCTTTTTGTCCTCGTATATTTACGACATCTCAACGAATGCATTTATCCATCGTTCTGTTTTCAGTAGAAAATTTGTTTGCTTCGTTCTTCGTGTGTTCTGTTATCATAACAAACGAATTCGTGATAACATTATGCATGTGCGTGCACTTAGCGTTCAGATGGATTAGGACACCTATTATGTTCATGTAGACATTAATGCATTCTGTCGCCAAAGTTAGTATCGGTAAAAATATACAGGGTGTTCACTCTATCAGCTTCCAGCCTTTTCTTTGTATGCTGTAGATTTGTGAGAAAAATAGAAGAAGGCAAAGTTTAATTATTTTTTATACACAATTCGGTGGCTGGAACAGATTTTTTACATTTCCTATGGTGTCAGTGTAACGATGATGGCACGAATTTTTTTAAATTGAAAGCTATAATTTTTTGTATATTGTGTAAAGGTGGTTATGGAGATAAGTTCAACGACTTGTAACAAACTCAATTTGTGTCGGTGATTATGAAAGTGACCTATGTGACAATATTTCTCATTTCGAGATATTGAGGGATTTGAGTTTGGATGTACAGAAAAATATTTTTCCAATATATAACACACTACTTCAGAAAATATTTGCTCTTGTAATGTAAATATTTTCTATGATTGTAAAATTTTACGTACAGCTTACAAGGTAATGTGCTTTTTGTAACTTCAAATGAATTACTTTCAAGCTTAATCGTATATCTTAAAAGTGACTTACAACAACGAAAAATAATGAATTTTATTAGAAAAAGGTTAGAAACAAACATATTATTTTCCTTTTTATAATTGTGATTCTTAATATATTAATTTCTTCTTCTCTTCTTCGATAATAGCAGAATTCCAGACTGAATGATGTTTTTCAGAATTTTAATAATTTTTTAACAACTGTTTAGGTTCGCTTCGCATTCAATAGGTGTTCGAATATTTACAAACTTGCTAATTGCAAGCAATTTGACAGAACGTGTTGATCGAATACAATAAGAGATTTAATTCTACTAATATCTTTCAGCGAATTCAACGAAATCACAGTAATTTTACCTTGTTATTAGAAAGTCTAATTAGTAACTTGTATTATGTCTCTTGACAAGGTAGCTCGCAAGATACGTCTGTCAAACAAAGATTCCAGGGGAACGTGATTTACATCCTGAGATACAAATCCCGAGAACGTTGATTTATCTAAAACGAAAGCCGAAGCTTCGCATTCAATAAGCGCCAGAATACTTATAACCAGGAGTGCCCGTGTTGCTGGCTTCTGTTAATGAGTTTTCGTTTTTAAGTAATAATCCATAATGCAGACGATTTATTTATCCTCTTTACACTCGAGTCGTACAAATGCAATAAAACAGATAAAATCGATGGCAATAGACTTCTTCAATTTCGCATAAACTTGAAATGAAAATTTATAATACATCGGACTTTCAACCACTTTCCGGTAATATTAAAACGGAGCGCGTGCTCTCTTTTTAATGGAATTTTTTCGTCGGTAGAATAGGTAAAAGCGAAAACAACACAACTCCTCAACAACCGTGTGAAACATGATTTATAGCGTTGCACCAAGCATCAAATATTAAACCGGTGTATTATATCGAAGGGAGATCGCAAGCAATTGGAGTTGACGACCGTTCTAAGATCACTTTGTTTTCTGTATCAGATCTTGTATATTTTGTATGAAATTAAACGCCGATCCGTACTCTTTCGTTTCAAGTGACATTGAAAGTTCGGTATTTCCCTTGCAACGGTACAATTAATATCCCTCCACGTTCGGGCAACTTTTCGTTATGAGTTTAAACTCGGTCATTCTGCGGCTGAAGACTCGCGTTATATTAATACCGCTTCTAGAGAGGAAGAGGCACCGTTGGTTTTCAAAATTCTCTGCCGATTATGCCCAGCTTTGAAAAAGGAACAGCGAGCCGAACCTAAGGAGAAAATGAAAAATTAAGACTGGAAGTTCGTAATTGGAACAGATCGCGTCTGCCTGTCGGAGCAATTTTAAAACTTGATAGAAGAGCTATCCAGGTATTTGAAGAAAATTAGCAAAGAGGATTCTCTAAAAGAGGATTTCTGGTGAACTAAATATGACTGAGAGGAATCGAATGTACAAAATATGCAAATTACTGTTTTCACGTCATTTTAACGAACTAACGAGATAGGGTTTAAGAATCGCGTCGGAACAAACGAAACTAGTTAATCTGTGGAAAAAGTGCATAGAATCGCGTGGAAATTATTTTTTGAAAGAGCACAAAGTTCGATTAAAAAAAAAAATCGTTTCATATTTTCACCATATTTTCGACAATTTAGAAAGTAACGAACATTTCCTTGTAAAAATAGCAAAATAACAAGCGCGAAATAAAGAACGATCGATTATTCGGGAAGGTTTCGTTGCTTTCGAATTTTTTCGATTAAACGGCGAATCTGTCATCGAAAGAAATCAATAGCTGAAATTTCTCGGATATTTTAGATTTTCTCTGGTCGTAAAACGTGCAGCGTGTACCAAGGGTATGCCGAGAATGACAGGGGCGAAAATTGCGCGTCAAGCAGAGCGCTTAGTAATTATTACTTTCATTTTTGCCGTAAGCGACCTACGGAAAGAGGGAAGAAAAAAAAAAAGAGGAGGCGAAGGAAGTGGTGAAAAGTACAGCGAAGGTGTGGCTGTTACTTATATCTATATACCTGGCTCGTCGTTATGGAATCCCATAATCGCGGGTCTATTCTCGAGTGCTTCTTACACCAACCTCGCCGACGCGTCGGCTCTAATGTTCCTGGCATAAAAGCAAACACCGTATTAGTCCATCCTATTCTACTCTTTTTCCGCCACTGATTACGCTTACTCGTTAAAGCGACAAATTCATTTTTCTCACATACTTACCTTTCCAAAAAAGGAATTCATCTTGACAAATTAATTCTTCTCATATATTTACCTTTCTAAAAAAAGTGCATCTTGAGAAATGGAAGAAGCGAATTCTTCGGATCTTACTGTAATTTTAATGGAAATGTTGTTACTTGGGAATTATTTATTTGTTGAAGATATTGTTCAGGCGTTTGAAGAAATAGTGCGTCTGTTGGAGAAAAGTCGAGCGAGTAGTGCATTGTTTTCAATAATTTGTAAGTAGAGATCGTACGACGTTGAAGTGTCTTAACACATTGCCAACCGATGCGTGGTAGATCTACCATTTTCTACTGTATCATTTACACAGAATATTTCATTCTCACATTTTCTTCACGTTTTAAAAAATATTGTCGATGTAACGAACCATCGTTGAAATTCACATTAGTAATCTTTGTTAAGGATACTTAAGTTAGACCAGGTTTACGATACGGACGCGACTCTCTGCTATTTTTCAGATTAAGGTTTGAATACGCGTTTAATGTTTTCGTTCGTTAATTATTCCTTATTGCCAGGAGGGCTCCAAACCTCTCATAAAAGCGGAGAATTTGGAGCTTCTCAATAGCACATTCTCGCGAGCGAGCGGTACCGTTACCCTGGGTTCTTCCCATAAGCCCAGGTGACGCGAACTTCACGCAAAACAGCCCCTCCTTGAGGGTGAGTGGTTGGCGTTGGGCGTTGACCAAGGCCCGAACTTGAGTGGCAGTCTTGGCCTCTCACCCAAAACTGACCCCTGTCAAGGGACCCAAATGCAACATTTGGAAGGGGAAATGCGAGGGCTGAACGGGGCAAAGAGTCAACGAGACCAGGGGAACAAATTGAGAAGTAGAAGCAAAAAGTTCAGGCGATCACATAGTCGCTACGTCATCCAGAATTGAACAATCTTCCTGACACAGAATACTACCGATTTTCCTAGAATTCATTTTGGCAATCTTAGACGTCTGTTCAGTTGCAATTCGTTCGGTTGGCAAAGTGTTAACATTTACCTGTCATCATTTTCTTCAAATGCTAAATTTATATCTTCGGCAGATTTTACCGAATTTTTTTCAGTTTAAAAATTACACGCTTGTCCCTATTATGCATCACGTTAGATAATAATGTCAAAATAATTGTGTTATGAATTTCTTCGCTGTTCAATATACACTACCGGCCAAATGTTTCGAATCACTGTGCATTGTAAGTTATACAAAAATTTCCAGAAAAAAGTTAGCAATTTTAAGAATTCTTTGACGAACTTTTTGTCATTCAAATTAATCGAAGTGAGGTCAAGTGCTATTGGTTTCCACAACATCAATTTCAGGTTTCTAAAGAATTAATAGCAAATTCAAGATTGATGTAAATTAACAGGTGATGCCAAACTTTTGGCCGGTAGTGTACGTGTGCTGTAGCAAATTCCTTCTTCTTCACTATTGTGTCTGTTTGTGCGTCACAGCGTTGACGGTTGATGTTGGCAACGAATAAACGACGCTTACTTGCCGAGTCCTTTAAATACTCGTTGAGGTAGTTTTGTATTTAGTGGACTGTATATGTGATTAAAAAATGAAACACCACACCTTCTGTTTTAACCCTCCTACAACAACGTGTCAGACACGTGGCAGAGATTTTGGTGAAGAAGTGACAAAAATAGTTACATTAGTAAGAAAAATTAATTGTACTCCTAACTTTCGTTTTAACTTGTAAGATTAAGAATTCCTAAATGCAATTAATCTGTAACAGATTAGCTTTTGTTACCTGATGCAGCACTGAAACATTAAATGGCTGACGCTTACATGCGTGTCGAAAAAGTAATCATAGGTTAAGGGGTTAAACTTGGTATGTTACAAATATGTGATGTCTGACTGTCTACTTGTATGTTTGCTTGTCGCCTCTAGTCGTATCTGTCCTCAGGGTGGGTGTGCATGCTGTCTCATAACCTTGGTGTCTGTTTCTGATTCGTTTTTAAGCTGTGTATTGGTGGTTAAAGTGTGTCGATGTGTTACAAATATGTGATGTCTGACTGTCCTCAGGGTGGGTGTGCATGCTGTCTTATAACCTTGGTGTCTGTTTCTGATTCGTTTTTAAGCTGTGTATTGGTGGTTAAAGTGTGTCGATTGGTCTCTTGTGTTCTCGGGGGTGATGGTGTTGTCGAAGAAGTAGGGAGATTGTTGCAAGCTATTTGTTATATTGGGGTACAGTAAAGGTATTCTGTACGTCAGGCAGTTTTTAGCGCGAGTGGTGTCCAGCTGTGCGAGTTTTCGTCTTCGATTTTTAGACACGTCATAAAGTCATCGTCCTATGGTCTTTTCAAATCTGTTTGGCCGTTTATGACCGAACAGTGTCTAAAAATTTACGATCGGACGAAATACAATATGTAATATGAACCCGTTAATTTCAGCTGTTGAAAAAACGACTAATCTAATGATTAAATATACAATTAAATATTCGATTGATAAGTGAATTGTTCTAAAGAATTGTTCGTGGTTGTAAATCACGGAGCACTGGACGCGATGATGTTTACACGAAATGAACTTTGTCTCAAACTAACGAGGCAAAGGGGTTCTAAATCTTAAAACAATTCTTTACCGATGTAATCATCTTTCTCTTTGGCAGAAATTCCATTTAAATTACTCCTCTTGCATCGAAACACATAATTATGACACTTTCTGCAAGAATTTTTTTATTTACTCCAAGTTTTTTCGCTTTTAAACAAAATGTTAGCGAAGTGAATGAAAATTCAGAGGCAAAATAAATAAAAATATGAACGTGGAGTTTAAAAATCATTTATTGTCTAAATTGAAATAAAAAATATTTTTTTCTTGTTTTTTTTTTACAGTTTTCCTTTCAATAATGTTATCATAAAATTTATACAGTATACAGCTTGCTATACAAGGATTAAAATTCGAAATTTTACATTCTTTTGCTGGTACGAATTTGCCAAATGCTTGAGAAATCATTACAGTTACAATTCTCATGTCAATTACGGTTTGGACCTTTAATTTTCACAAATGTATCCAATCGTATTCTGTTACGTACCGTGTCACATTCTTGCGACATATTGCATTTTATTAGTTATTTGAATAATAATAAATTGAAACGTAATATTACACGAAACAAACATGAAACTCGGTGTAGTTCTCATAAATATGTATAATTTAATGTAAGAAATATGACAAGCTAAAATACCACGAATCTATTTAACAGGTATCTCACACACTCTAATCAACGTGCGGTATTAAATTCAACTAATTTTTACCCGGAGATATTAAACATGAAAAATGAATCGTAGTGATGAAAGCGGATAGAAGTTTAATTCGCACAGAAATTATATTTTTCCGCACAAAAATACCGGCAACAGAATTATTTATTAAACTTTTTATTCATTTCCTACACATTTTAAATGGTACATTTACGTTTTATAAAATCGGAAGCACGAATGTTTGACAGAAACTTTCGATTCGTTTCAATTTTGAAACTTGAAAAAAAAAAAAATATCTACATACGTATACACATATAAATTGAATAATTTAAAATATTTTTCCTGCAATAAAACCGTCGCAATCGTTTAATTTCTCCCACGGAGATATTATCCCGATCTTTTCATCTTCCCAATCTTTTCAGCTGCCGTCTTAAATTGGTCAATTTAATCCAGCTATAGGTATACATGAATTTCAATAACTCCGATAATTAGTAATAATTACAGGGAAGCCGGTAAATGCGAATGCATTGCTTCTGATAAATGTTCCGGTGGAAAAGGAAAAGTTCTGACAAGTATACAAATTGCGACGTAGGTAACTAACGACGAAAATTTCCGGGGGATTATCACCGGAATGTTTCGCAGCAACACGAAGAAGCGTTCTCCCTTTACCACAATTAATTACAAATTATCACCTTGCACCCGTTCAATAGATAGAAGAGACACGAAATATCAGGACAACGAAGAGGAATGGGGATGAGTCTTGCCAGTGCAACCCTTCGCTTCAAATGCTTGTGGAATTCGCTGCGGAATGTACCGGGTATCGATTCGCCTGCAGTCGAACACTAATAGCTCTGAAATACATATGGCAGACAAACATAAAGGTAAATCGTTTTCCTACTATTTACTAACATTTCACAATGTTGCACAACAATTGCTAGTCACCGAAACTCACGCAATCGTCAATTTTTTGTGACAAGTGACAAATTCTTCCTCCTCTGTTGTCAAATGTGTCACTTCGGCCGAAACCTTTTCGTAGCCCTATCCCGAAGTAGAGAATGAACGCGGAAGTGGAGAAAATAGGGCTATTTAAGGGTTTAGGGAAGACGGACAGGAGAGTTTGAAGGTGAAGAGTTCAGTATGAGTAATGGTGAAAGTGGGTGACTCGTTGTAAATACAGATAAAACTAAGGACTAAGAAGGAAAATATTCGAGGGTGCAACAGTACGGACATGATAGATATCCTAATACTTAAGAACAGCAGGGAAGGGATCACGCGACATGTTGACGTGACAAGTCGTTTCAAGTACAGATGCTCGGTTTTCAAAGGTACGTCTCGAGGTAAAAACGGAAGCAGAAGAAAGGAGGAAGAAGATCCGCGGATAAGGGGTGAATAAGGGCGACATACAGAGTGTATGGATAAAGCGGCGAGTAATAAAAATAGAAACGGCACGGAAAAAGAGGATGGATTTAAACAAGCGATAAAGTAAAGCCTGATGCGACACGGGGTGTCCTTTCTAGGCGAAACAGCGATAACGACGGCGAACCGATGAATAAAGGGGAAGAGGGCATAAAGAGGAAACAGCCAGAGGGCAGTAAGAGCGAGAAAAGGTGCAAGAGAAGAGGAAGACCGACATTAGCGGAGCAACTGGTGAGAGAGAGATCAAACAGTACAAGCTCGGTAAGCGATTTAATTAAGAGAACGAGAGAAGACGGCGAAAGGGAAAAGTTAGAGGAAGAACTCCTGAAGAACCTTGAAAAAAGGAGGACAATAGGCAGATTACCACTGCAGAAGGAAGAAGAGGACAGAACCGAGAAATAAACAGAAGAGCAAGAAGAGTGTAAAATTGATCGGTGCGAGCAATTTCAGAGTATTAAGACAATGCTATATAGTAGAAATGCAGAAAGAATTGAGAGAAGTGCTGAAAATAAGGCAGGAATTAAGTGGATGGAAGGGAGAAGCGGAGAAGAGGGAGGAAAGAATAAAGCAACTCGAACGGAGAATAGAAAGATGAGAAAAGAAGAATAAAGTAGTCGTAAAGGCAGGGAACGTAAAAGAAACATTGAAGGATTCGGTAGAAGCGCTACTAATGAAGGAACTAAACGTAAAGGGAAACGTTAAAGGGGCTTATTGGAGAGCGAAAGGACAACAGGGAAGAAGTGTAGTCACAGCAGGGCTAGAAAGTTGCAAAACCAGCACAAAGATATGAAGAGAAGTGTAGAACAGAAGGTAGGAATAAAATAATTACGGAATGTTGGAAACAAATAATAGAAAAAAGTTAAGAAGGATACTACAGAAGAAACGGAATGGAGATAGAGGAAGTAGAAGAAGCAAGGAGAGAAAGAAGAGGAGGACGGAAACAGGGAATTTTATTTATAAGTATTTTAATCAAAAATACAGGGAACTGTATTCCCTGAAATTTCTTTTCTAAGGATTCTGGAAAATATCACCTTTCGATTTCTCCTCTCGAACGTCAGTACATGACTTATTGTTAGCCAAAAACATGAGGATTAGCTAGTTCGTGGGCCTCAAAGGCTTCCATAACAAATGACACTTTTCCCAAAAAACCTGAATAATAAACTCTCAATAACCAATAAAACCTCCGATACCCACATTCTCACTCTCTACAAAGATGTTGAACAAAAACATATAGGGTTCTATTTAAAAAAATTATGACGGTCTTGAAATTTGTCAGATTCCGATGCTTAGTGTTTTAAAAATAACAATTTTATTTTACTAAACTTTTGTACCCGGAAGTCTTACAAGTCGTAAGGCATGCGCAACGATACGAACTGAGAACGAAGCTAAACAGTCTCGTTCACGAGTAGAGTATCGTACATCACTTTTCGATTTCTCCTCTCGAACGTCAGTACATGACTTATTGTTAGCCAAAAACATGAGGATTAGCTAGTTCGTGGGCCTCAAAGGCTTCCATAACAAATGACACTTTTCCCAAAAAACCTGAATAATAAACTCTCAATAACCAATAAAACCTCCGATACCCACATTCTCACTCTCTACAAAGATGTTGAACAAAAACATATAGGGTTCTATTTAAAAAAATTATGACGGTCTTGAAATTTGTCAGATTCCGATGCTTAGTGTTTTAAAAATAACAATTTTATTTTACTAAACTTTTGTACCCGGAAGTCTTACAAGTCGTAAGGCAGTTAGACTGTAGTTTCTCGATCCGTATCGTAGCAATTCTTCTACGTGTCTCCCTCAGGAGCTTAGACGCCAGTATCTATTGTAATTCGAAGAAAAGTTTGGAGGTGAGATTTTAGAGGTAGT
>NW_017100150.1:1068502-1078001 GCF_001263275.1 Habropoda laboriosa
AGTTGATGAGTAAGTGCGACTCGGGGTTGACGCGTAACTGTGTGCGGAAGATGGAAGGAAATTTTGGGATTTGTTATTAAATACAAACATACTTTCTATTTTATAAAAAAACGACCTTGAGAGAAAACCGAAATACTGTAACTTTGTCTTTTTTTATAAAACAAATAAAATACAGGGGAAAAATCAGCTGCTGGTGAAAAAGTTAGCGATTATTTGCGTAACACCGAGTTGAAATGCTCGTATTTGTCAGTGCAACGTGAATTAATGAGACCGGCGTATCAAACGGTTGCACAACACCCATCTTTTATGAACTTTTCGAGTGTGCAAGGTGTAATATCGTGTAGCATCTGCTTAGTTTTAAGATTCTGTTAGTTTCGAGTGTAGGTTTAAATGTTAGATTTGAAAATAGAGGAAAATGTGCATGTGCATTTGTGAGAACTGCATGGAAGTGAATACTCGGAAAGTGTGCAGAGAACGAGCCTAAGCCGTTGTACCTTGTTTAGCTGGAAGCTTTTTATAAATTCTCCAATGCTCGTACAATTTCAGTCGTCTCGTTATTTTAAATTCTCTATCAAAACAGTTCGTTTATTTTGGGTGCATTTTCAGCTTGCGAAAAATTATCGAAACGAGCTTTGACGAAACACGTTCGTGAAATAAAAACAATATTAGGTGAAAGCAGAATGTGTTCTTCTTTTTTGTACTCTGGTAATTATCCATCGGCGAGAATGCGATTCGATAATTAGCGTAATCAAAGCGTCGCGACGTGGGAACTCCCTAATCGATCGCAGACTTAATTTTTGATATTTCAAGAAATGAATCTTTCTTTTGGACAAAGTAGATGATTCTTAACCTATTGCTTGCTATACCGTTTTGGTATCTACTATATTAGGAAAGAAAAGCTAACGTATTATAGTAATCCTCAATCTTATAAATTAAAACGAAAGTTAGAATTAAAATTAACTTTTGTTACTAATGTAATTATTTTCGTCGCATTTAAACCAGAATCTGTGCCACGAGTCTGTCGTACACTATCGGCCAAAAGTTTGGAATCACTGTGCATTGCAGGTTACATAAAAATTTCTAGAAAAAATTTTTTTTAATTTTTAATTCGAATTTTTTGTAATTTAAATTAATCGAAATGGGGAAAATTGCCATTGATCTCTACAACATCATTTCAAGTCTATAAAAAATTAGCAATAGAATTGGTGTAAATTTTGGTAAGTGATTCCGAATTTTTGGCCGGTAGTGTATATATTTCTTCCTTGAAAGCAACGTGGTCTGCGATGGTCTGCGCGTGAGCACTTCGATATGATTGAATCTGTGGATTTAACACCTTTTTGAGCCTTACTGATATCAATTTTTATTTCGTCGCACAAGTAGGTGTACCGTTTAGGTGAGGAATTTTAAATGCCAAAAAACAGGACTAAGAAGATAAAATATTTTAATACAAGATCGAGATTTGCTGGTTGTACAGAGACTAACTAAAATACTGATCGGTTTCCTACATGTAACTTATGGTCTAAGGCTGATTGCTGACTAATTTTGCTTATTGTCTGAGTGTCGCGCTGGTGAGTCCAAATGTGACTAACAGTAATCCGCCGAACCGAGACTTCGTTGCGTCCTTATCAGGTCGCAACAGCCATAGTTAAAAATTTACTATCAGTCGCTCGCGTTGCGTATTAAAATCTGCCAACAAGTTTGTTAGCGAATGAATTACGTACCGTACTAATGCAAAGAAAGAACGTGTCCGTTTGACCTACGAAAATCTCTTAACGTGCGGTGTCTGCTACGTAAACGTATTGTAATCTCAATGTGTCAACAGGGTAGGTTCATTCCGTCAACTAATTATTTATTGCCTCGTGAAAGTAACGCTCTTTCGGCTATGTGAATAAGTAACCGCCATTAAACTTGAGCATGTAGGCAATATATCTGTCGAGAGTAGGAGAGTGCTTCCGGCCTCGGTACGACTTTTACGAGCACGTTGTAAGACTATCGTCCTTAGTCCTTCGTCCCATTTCCTCTTCGTTTTCTCGCGAATATGGGCCGGTGAACAGAGTGCATCTTACTAGTCACTTGTTAGTTATTTCCTGAACGCGTATAACCGATGCACGCGGTTACGATAAAAGAATACCAACATCCGCGTATTAAAGTTAAACCCTTTTTTCTAATTGATCCTTTGACGGCGACAGACTCGTTATATGCGTTCACGAATAAAAAAACTCCTGTATTTTTGAGTAATAAAAATAGTTCGAGTGACCATGAACTCGTGCACTTATAGGGGAGAGTAGGGGAATTACGAACACCTAAGGAGAAAATTGAATAAGACGAAGTATTACAAAGGTAGTCACTTCTTTATCGTTTATATACAAACGCATACTTTTATGATTAACTGTAACAAAATTTTTAATAGAGGAACCAAACTGTTGCTGTTCGTGATTTCCTAACTGTCGTGGGGCAATCACGAACGCTACTTACTTTTTACAAAAGTCGCATAAATAGCCTCTAGATGTGCTCTGTCCATCGCTGCACTTTTCGTGCGCCCATTCGCAGCAATCGTAACACATAATCCATTAGCATTAGACGTTAGTATTAAGATAATTATACATGCAAAAGCTACACTTACTCTCGCTACACTCGATAGTTTTTACCTCGATCAGCGTACGTGTCAATTGTTTTGCATTGGTGACCTGGCATTGCATTCGGTACGAGCGATCATGTGGCAAAAGGAGGAACTGTTCATGCTTTTCTGACACCGTATATACACGAATTCGCAATTGTCCCACGTTTGTGTTTCCCCTACTCTCCCCCATTCGAGGAAATTGTAATTTTCACATAATTTAGTTTGAAAAAGAGAAAAGAGAAAACTGAAGTAGCGACCTAATTATGTGTTACACAAGTGTCTTCGACATAGCAGATAATCTTCCGCGAAGGGTGAATAAGGGTTCACCTCTTTTTCTGCACGTTTCCATGAAATACTTCGAAAGCAACGTGAGCAAGAAAAAGTAAAATACTGTTAAATTTTGTTTTTCGCAACGCTCTTGATTGGATCCTACTGCATCAATTCGCTTATTTATGGGATCTGGGCCACCGTGCCCATCAGCAGGAGTAATAACAACGAGAAATTGAGAGGGCGTCTTAGTGAAGGGCTTAGTATCCTTGCCTGCTAGCCGGAGATTCACGGATTCACAATTCCCGCATGGATCCTCTCATTTTTTCTCAGCTCTTACGCATCGCTATTATATTAGCGAACGTAGCTGGGTCATTAACGTGACAACGCAGATATTAACAAGTTTAATTAATCGAATATAATTGAATTTAGCAGCGACAGAGATCTCTCTCGTGATCAAAGATCTGTTTTCCGTTATCATCTGTGTCTCGAAAATTGAACAAAATTCGTTAAAACACTTTTCAGGTTAATTTAAGTGAAACGCAGCAGGTATTCATTAGTATAATGAATATGGCTCTATTCATTAATGTAGGATTTTATTAACGAAAAAAAACAAGTGAGATAATGAACAGGTCGAAGAAGTGCGAAGAAAAACCTGCGCTTTTGGACTCTGGAGAAAAATACGCGCCACTAATATCATGCCATTTTAATATAATTTGTCTTTTAAATAGGAGTCTTGTGCCATTGACACTTTATAGTGATCCACGTCTATCTTTTTTCATTTACTTCGAACAGAAGCAATTGCGAATTATTTATAGCATGGAGGCCAATTATTCGAACCTATGCAGTTTATTGATATTAATGTATATTGAAAAATTAGAAAACAGTTAGCGGCCTTGAAATCTTAAAATTTTCGGGTCCAAATCAAATTAGGCGCAAAAAATGGCCTCGTGCCAAACATTTCTTTCAGTTACCAATATTTTCGGAAGTAAGCAGTTCTCTCACCCTATATACTATACTTTCAACTTTCCATTTCTTGGCGATCTTACTAATTTCAATTTGCTCGTTTTCTTTTCCTCTAAAAAAGGTTCATCGTTAATGTACTTACAACGTTGATATCTCAAGTCTCACGACCCCTTGTCATCCCAGCTGCTAATTGTTAGCTTCACAATGTCTCGAAATTTTTACTTGTTAACATTTCAAATACCCATTGTAAGAATATTTTCGTATTATCGAATCCGCAGAGCAGGTTGATATTCCTCTAATTACAACGTTGCTTTTCCTTGCTTCTCTTTCTACCTTTCCGCAATTTGCACTCTTTCGAATATCACCCCTATTTCCCTCATTTCATTTCGAATTTCCCTGTATTAAAGTTACCCACGATTCTTTGGAGTTTGCCAACGAGCTCTTAGAATTCCCCGTTCCCCCAGCTAATTTCTGTCATTTTACCTTTCGGCTCTTCAATTTTATCTATTAATTCTCTCGCTAATGCAATTTCTTATTCAGCGCTGAGGATTTGTTTCATTTGTAACCATGAGACACCGGTGCAGCGCGATTTCTTTGACTCCGAAGGGTGAGAAAATGTAGACTCCCTTTTGCAACTTTAATTTATATTCGTAACGATTCGAAAGTTTAACGAGCTGAGGTAACGCGGTGAAATAATCGTGCAGCGATGATTCGACATGAATTCGGCAGCAGCGGAAGAAAAATTGTGTGCTGTGAATATTGGCTGGGTTTAAATACGGGTTAAAAAAGAAAGGAAAAAGTAGAAACACAAGGTGTAACACGTATGTAATAAGAAATTTCCAAAAAATTGTTTTTTCGATAAAATGTCAAGGTCACCTGCAAAATTGCAATGTCCGAACCTAAATCCCATAGAGAATCTACGGGAGGAATTTGATTTTAGAGTTCGTAAAACTCCAATTCGTAGTAAAAATGAATTAATAACGCGATTGGCAGAAAATGGCATTTAACCCTTTCATTGCTGTTGGTGCCTGTAGGCGTTTTGAAAATTTACTCACGCTGTACAGTTGGCGATTTTGGTGCACTTCTAGCCTAACTTAATCCTTAATTCTAGCTTGTAAGTATTTCTACCTTTTTTTAAAAAAATTTCAAATGAAAGATTTTGCCGAAAAATAAAGGATAATAAAAATCTGCCGTAGTGAAAGGTTTAATCAGTGTGGAATATTTTAAAAAATCACTTGAAATGTGCCCAAACGCCTAAAACGAGGGATCCAACGAAAAATGTAGAAAGTCATTAATATTATATTATAGTGCTGTACACGAAAATTTATTAAAGTAACAATATGTAATTTTGAAGTACAATAAATGAATTTTCACAAAAAATAAAAAATTCAATCCAATTCTTTCATAATTACTTAATATGAACACATCGCTAAATAGTCGAAATTCCAATTCTTGCACATTTATCTAATGCAAACACATCACTAAACAGTAAAATTTCGTCAGCGTCCGAATACTCTTAGGAAAATAACAGTAGGTTTTCCGTTTATTTAAAAACAAAACCCGAAAACCAATTTCTCTTCAATTTAGAAAAATGTATTACCTTAATTCTATAATTGGCCAAATGTGCAAAAAGTCAAGAAGACTAAGACCATAGTTAGAGCAACATTCGCTCCGATTTTCATTCTTCCAATCTTTCCCTCCGTCCTTTGGTATAAATTTTTAAAACTCTACGCCCGTGTCACGGCGAAAGACTTCAATGAGAAAACTATACAATCACGCGGGATAGAGGCACGCGTATGTACGTACGTAGGTGCGTATGTGTGTGTGGTATGAAAAGGTGTGAAAAAGGTTAAATCGGAAGGAAGGATTATTGCGCAAGTATTTCGGATATCGCTTGAAGCACGTAAGCCCTCGAGGGTTGCCCCATAGGAGCGTTGCTCGATACTGGTACACTCGAGCTATAGGTGTAATCGAGGCGCTGGCTTGCGAAGCTAGTGAAATAGAGAGCTGCGAAATAGGGATGGCCAGGAGAGACGGAAGCGCACGAGTGGAAGAGAGAAAGGAAGGGGAAAAGTGATTTCGACCATAACAGCTGCTTCTCTTAGAAGCGACAGGCAGCCTTGAATGCAGTCGAGAGTTTCAGCAAGACTCACGAGACTTGCCCAGAGAGTGATCCACGACGACTAAGATGGTAGGGTTAAGTAAATGTGTGCTCTTCGACTGGAGGAGATCTAAGATTACCGCGAAAAGGTCGAGAGAGTCTATAACAGGGGTTGGAAAGGGAGCGGGTGTCATTGTTATGAAGAAACTTCGACATAGTTCCAAACTGCCATCCAAAACGATATTATGTTTCGATTTTCAGATTCCTAATAAATGCAACGTCTATGCCATTCCACACCGAAGGGTAATCTTTTTTACTCCCTTTTTTGTTGCATGCAATGAAACCTTCTACTTTGAGACTGCACGGCCGATTTTCGCGTGCAGTATTTAGTTCCGTTTTTACGATAGTTTATATTTTATTTCATTCTTATATTCCGGGTATTAATCATTTTCAGATTAGGAGCAGTATTATCGAGGAACTGTTTCAATGGATGTGATATGTAATCAATAGAGATGAAAATAAAATAAGAAATATTTTACTGTAAATAAATTGTTTAATATAGAATATGGATGTTCGATACTAATTTTAATGGTAATTACATTTCTATAAAAATTTTAATAAATGATATATGCTAATACCAATTTATATTCACTGTATTACACTTATAGTATTTCATTCCTTCCATTTTACTCCCATTTTTAATATTTCGTTACTAAACAGCTCGACTTAATTAGAAAATGATAATTTTCATATTGCACATTATAAACTTCTGTTTTATTTGATCTTATTTGTAAATAGTATACAATACACATATGTGACATAGTAAATCATACATACATTTTTGTGAAAAAATTCGTAACATAAAATTCATTAGAAATGCACATAGGATATTCTGTCCGATAAATTTTATCGTGGAAATATGTTGCTTCAATATCAATAGTAAACTATAGTTAATAGATAACATCAACAGTATCAGCATAAGAAGAACGTTTTTATTTTTATAAAAATGAATTTAGTAATATACGTCCAGTTATTAGTAAAAATTCTCTTACAATGATTTTAAAACAAATTCTTCCAAAGTATAATAAAAATACATAGTACCCGTGCAGCCATTTAGCTTAAATCTAGGTTATATACTCCCACGGTGAAAATGGTTAAATCGTATTCGACTACGTTTAAATTTCGTAAATCCGTTGAGAACATTAAGTCAAATTCTTATTCGGGTTTTCTTATCTTTCCGTAAAGGTAAGTATGCATTTGAAGCACGGAGAACGTACATGTTTCGCCTGTAAAACATTTAATTAGAATGTAGTAAGCGTATAATTTGTAGAGGTTTGCCGCTGCAGAGGGTTAAAATAATCGATTTTTCAATTTACGCGTTTTTCGTTATGTTCTGAGATTGTTTTTTTTTTAAACACATTGCTAAAATTTGATATCTCATAAACTAGTGAAGCGATTGAGTTGAGTATTTGTGCACATGCTTTCGAGTCCATATTTGCAGCTTAGGAACTTTGTACAATTGGTGCTTTATTTTGAATGTGACAAACCTTGGATCTGGTATTCTTTTAAATATGAATTTATGTTCTTTGTTTTGTAACAGACGATCGTAGGCCACAAAATGAAATTTTTCAACGAAAAGTGCATAAGTCTAAGTCATCCTTTCTTCTCTGATCTGTTTAATCTAACAACTTGAGAATGTACCATAAAATTAAGCCAGCAAAGTTATCGTCTAATTCTTAATTTTTTAGTTCCAAGTCATTTAAAGATCACGGTGTCGTTTAAGGAAACACTGGTGACTTTCAAATAATAGTAATCTTCCAATATACAGTAAGTTCTCCACAAGTGTCAGTCCGCAAGGAACCTAACCTGACACTTGTAGAGTCAGGGACTGCGTTTTCGAGCCTCGCGCCTGCCTTTGTAGTTTGCCGAACGTAGACAAGGACAGCGAATAAAAGATAAGGATGAAACGTGAGTCGAGCCAATCAAACGATTTAAATACCAACTTTTTTAATTTTACGTTTTTTTATCCCGAAATTTTTACGCCAGACAGTGAATGTGTTAATAAGTAAATGTTGTTCAAATTATATCGTGTTTGATATCATTTTCATCAGAAAAATCTCACCAACATGTTAAGAAAAATTTCAGATGAAAAAAAGTAAAATTGAAGAAATTATATTTTTCTATTATGAATTGTCGAGCCGTGAAATCTCGTAAAGGAAACCGAGTGGTGTAGCGTTACACGCTTGACTGACAGCGAGCGAGGATAACATAGACGTAGGACCATCTATACTGACACTTGTAGAATCCAAACTGACTGACACTTGTAGAGAATTTACTGTACTCCTTTAAGAGGGTGCACCATCCTGAGAAAATAGGTAAAAATTTTGGAATTTTTTTTCACAGGCAACTACTGAATGAAAAGTTTCAATTATTTCGATAAATGTACACGTAACATTCAGCTTCCTTCTCCAATTTTTAGAAAGTAAAAATGTTACAAAATGGAGAAGTTATTCGCTAACTGCGAAACCTCTTCAAGGATTGGAATGTCTGAAAATACAATTCTTTTTAATTTATAAATAAAAACGTATCATCTACAATCTAGCCTGAAATTTTTCAAAAATTGTAGTTGCTATAGAAACGGTGGCAATTTGAAGAGGGAGAAACTCTTTTACCAAAAAAAGTCAAATTTAAACGTTTCTAAAAAATGAAATAATTGAGGTAATGAAAAATTCGTTTCACAATAACTCCTCCATTTTGTAACATTTTCATTTTTTAAACGTTGGAGAAAAATGCTGAAAATTACATTTGCATCCTCTGAAAAAATTGAAGCTTTTCATTTAGTAGTTACCCATGAAAAAAATTGTCGAATTCTTACCTATTGTTAGAGGCCTCAGGGTGTACTTAAACGGTATAATAGACTGTATCTGTAGATCTGCACGACAGACACAAAGAAGACTATTATGTCATCGTGATTGGCACGAGCATTATTACGTAAAGGATTTCAGTGTTTCAGTGAGATTAATATGGTACTCTTGTGATATGTATTGGCACGTAAATAGACTTCCGTAGCGTCGTTTAGATGTAAATGTAAAATGTCAATGACCTCATCACCAGAGAACCATCACATCATATTATGTCAGTCAATACCATTTAAATATGTGTAATTACAAAATGACGCATGATTCGCAGATTAGAAGTTAAATTTCAAAAGTAGGAAAAGGTAATAACTATCAGTATGTTATTTACGTTATCAGCTACAATTATTTGAACAAGATGATCATAAGTAAATAACTGGAAAATGCCACAGCAGATTAATAATCAATCAATATGGATTGATAGACGAAAAATTATAATTGACGTTAATATAATCAAATTTAAATGGTTCCTTGTTACTTTTGGATCATATTTTTCTGGGAAGATTGTAATCTCGCTGATAACAATTGTATTGTTTTGAGTACTCATTCCTAATATATATAACAATATATTAAATCTGCTGCTAATTTTTTATAGATTTGAAGTTTATCTCAATTCTACATTTATCAATT
>NW_017100150.1:1078037-1092415 GCF_001263275.1 Habropoda laboriosa
TTATTTCTATATGTAATAGAAAGAAATAAGAAATAAGTCGAAACAAAAGAATACAATTTTTTCGTACAAGTCTTCATTTTCGAGAAAATCGATTTGGAATATTATTCACATGCAGCAACTGGGGCGACATTTTCAACAGTACTTGTAACATAATAGAAAGTAAAAAAAGACGAACAGTCTGCAAAAATCTGTTCCACTATTCGAACCATATCATTGTCGATGTTTATCCTAGCTCGGGCAGAAACAATCGGTAACGAAACAACGCGGCAGCGAAGTCGTATTCACCTTTAAACCTGATTTTCAAAATCAAGTTTCTCAAAAACAAAGCCTCCTATGAAAAAATTTCGTTCCTTTCTTTTCGACTTCTTTTTTCACGTAGAATCACTTTTTTTCCGGTTGCACTACTATTTTTTCCCCGCCCTGTATATATTTTTGATCGCAAAAAGAACACCGCCCACTATTGGAATAGTTACACGCTTTCACATTAAAATCATATTCTTAAACGTTACGATTAATTAAACTTCCCTTCAATTATATTGTACTTATAACAAAAGTCGTTAAATTAGATTGAAGTTTCCCTACTTCGGCTCAAGGACGACGTACATTTTGGTTCTCCACCTTCAATTCCTTCTTCAGATTCCTTTTCCTCGAGGAATACTATTCTGTCATTCTTAGCTGAAACGTCTTATTAAGTAATATTTCATTTTTCAGAATATTTTTAAATATTTGCAATTTCGCATATTTTTCACCTATTACGCAAAATTAGAATGTTTCATGTGTTTTGTGGAACTCCAGAAACAGTCTAATTTATCTGTTCTAACACTTTTTAAAAAATGGTTTTACTAGTTTTTATCTCGTGTTTCTCGGATGTTCGAAAATGTTAATTAGGATAATTAAGCTAAGCAGGTCTTTCTATTATTAAAACTGTCTATTTCTATTATTAGAACTACATTGATAGTTTATGGTGTTACTTATGATCCTAGATTACATTAATTCTTTTTAATTCGAATTTAAGGACCCGAAGATATTTATTATTGTTATTATATATTAACAACTCCCGCATAGTTCCTTTCATTTCGAAGTATTTCAACTACTTTCTCATAAGGAAGACAAATACAATTTAATTTCTCTTTCTCCAGTCGAACTACCTTGATATTGGAATGATAAGCAGGTTGAATTTTTCTTCGCGATTCAATTACCACCTTCTTATTTTCTGTGTTTTTAAACGAAGGAGAATCGACTAGTTCAGTTCCTTCGAATTTAAATTCTACCATATTATTAAATCTCTCTTTCTTTTTCAACACTTGTTTAATTACGTTCCATTGCTTTCCCTTATTTTTATGAAGTCCCTTATAAAGTCGGTTAATTAGACTTAGTTTTGTATAATCAGTTAAATACTTTAAATACAGGTTTAATTTATTGTTCAATGGCGTTCGGCTATGGAAGGAGGAAACGTATATAGAGGAGGATAGGTGGAAAGGGTAAGAAAGATGCATTTCCGTCCTAGGCCTCTTAGTGGACTCGTTAATTTAGGCTACCTAGGAGACTCGTGCCTTTCTCTAGCCTCATTATGTCAAATAAATAATACATACAGGGTGGTACAAGAAATCGAACCGTCGAAAAGGTGAACAAAACAACAATAATAGCAACAGATTGAAGGCTTCGCTGAATCAATAATATTGCACTTTATGCTACATCCTGTAACTTACATCAAGTGGGATTATTTATACTAATAAGTAGACTGCGGATTTTTACGCAAATTCATATTTTCATGAATATAATTAAAAAAAGAAAAAACAGAACAGGCAATAGTCTGCGAGAAAATCCGTCCCGAAGACGGTGAAGCGAGCATCTTGAAGCCACGCCCAGCGCGCTCGGTGGGGGTGACTCCGCCACTTTGGGCCTTTCCCTGGGCCTGTTCGCGTAGGGGAGGACAGGGACCGGCAGGACGACGCGTCCTCGCTCTCCCGAGACCCTTAACGTATACTTTTTCGAGCGACGCCCGAATAACGTGGAGATAGACTTTGAATAAAATATATTATTGCGGAAACGTAGAAACGTTCAATTAATTTTGCGCCCACCCTACTCCGAGTCAGAGTATTTTCTGACAATAGTGTAAAAGATTATTAATAACATTAAGGAAAATACAGAGCGACAATGGGTGAGATCTCACCCGAGGACCTCTTGCGTAACTATTTCCGAGGGTTAAATAAGTGATTAATAAAATTAACGAGGAACGTATGAGGGTTAAATTAATAACCTGCAAACCTGCAAAGTTCGAAAAAAATCGGAATTTTCGGGACACCGAAGTTTTCCAAGTCGGTAGGGTAGTGGTATAGCGTTTTGGCTGGAGAGCCAGGCCTAAGGAGATCGATTCCAGCGTGATCTACATAGTTGCCCAAGCCTCACATCGCGTCGAAGCTTTACGACACCTCAATTGCTATTGAATATGAAGAAGCAGAGCACCAGCAAGTTACACAGTCCGCAGATATGCAGGATATCTGTGCCCGTACAGCAATTTCCAGGTCCTGGTTTTCTGTCTCGGGCGAGAAAATAAAAAACAGAAATCTTAACGAGAAATTCTTTAAAGAATTACCGTGTCAGGGGTACGTGACGTAAACCCTCAGCTTATCTTGATAACCTTAACACATAATATACTTGGTGCTGAAACTCTTATGCAAGTATCAAGTATTCCATTAGTACTAAAACTTTTGACTAAAGAAAGTGTCGTCTCGCTGGTGCAGGAAATAATAATAGGGAAGATTTGACCAAGAGAAATAGCCAAATCAAATTTGAAAACTAACGACTAATAGAAGCCTGTCGAAAAAGGGGAGAACCTATTGGCTTGGCGGGAAAATAATGTCGGTTTTCGACCGCGTTAAGATAAACAGTTTCAAATGGGTCACGCGTTACGGTTTACGATAAATTCATTTTATCAGGGCGGTGTTCGATGTTTATAAAACACTAGACTCACTTCAGAACTTGCAATTAGAGGTCAGTATAAATTGAGCAGTTAAACGTGAAATATTGGGTTGGAGGGAAAGTTCCTAGCGGTTTTTAAGTGAAATTGAAAGGCAATGTTTAGATACGCGTGTATAAATTTATTCAATCACATGTATTATGTTTGAGGGAGTTTCATGATTCCATCCTCTCAAAACTATACTTTCTAAGCGATGAACTGGTCTAAGTGGTTCGACGAACGCTAGGAAATTTTGTACCAATCCAGTAGGATAACGAAGTCTGTTTCCGGATAATTGTGCTGTATGGATGTAAGAAAGGTGTAAATTCAACCGTCTAATAAATGCTCCAATCTAATGTTCTCAACGTGGAAAGATAGTTGTGCCATGACAATGTTAAGCAGCCATGATTCGTCGACAGTGAAGATTATTACCAGGATTAGACGTGGAGAAGTTCCAAAGAGAATGAGAAAACTTCAGGTGGTTTGCAACTAAAAGTATTACATGGAAAGTCTAGTCAAGAGTCTAGACTGTGTAAACTATTGCGTAACAACATACTGCTTTGTGAGAAACTGGAAAATCGTGAGGAAAATGAATACACGTTCACAAGTTCATTCGGTTGCACAGTTGAATATGAGATGCACTGTAAACAGGACAATATTGAACAGCACAAACATTCGAATTCTATTTGTAAATTAGTGGAATTACTTAGATGTTGACAAGCCTTGAGGAATGCAGCACACGCTACATTATAGGTAATAATTTTTTTCTTTAATTAAAAAAGAATTTTTTGGCGGTCAGCAATCGACATTATGGCAGAAGATTTGTAACATTTACACTTTTCAAACATTGAAGAAAAGAGCTGGAAGTAACATGTATATCCTTTGAAAAAATTGAAGCTTTCCAGTTAGTATGATAGTTACCAATGGAAACAATTTTCAAACTTGTCATTTTAAGACGCTTCAATTATTTTCATTATTAGCAGACCGCTCCAAATTTTTGTTGGTCATCGAGGATACGGTTTCAAGGGATCTCTAAGGTAGTGACCTTAGATTCTTTCTGTCCTTTTTGTAAATAAGTTTTCACGGTCAGGTTTAATGTTTCCATGTATAAATTTTGTATGTACAAAAGTGTATTATATTGTGGTCGTTGACCATTACAGGTATCACCTGTGACAAAAAGAATTTCAATCTGTCCACTAATAACGAAAATGTAATAATTGGGCCAGTCACGTTAGGTAGTCCACCCTGTATTACAATAAAAATTCTTATTTCGTTAGAACGTAGTCGTTGATACTGTGCCACTACTGAGAACTAAAGACGTTTCAAGTTTCAAAAATTCGATGCTTATTCATGATTAACGTTAGAACTACCAGCCGAGTCAAAATGAGCCATTAGCGACTTTCCAGAAGTGAATTTTTATGGAAGTAAACCGTGATTGGAAAATTCATCACACATGTAGAAAATAAATTAACTTACTTAATTAAAACAAAGTAACTTACCAGTATTGAACATTCACGTTTATTCGAAAGATGCTAATGGGTCATTTTGACCCGGCCGGTAGTTCTAGTGTTAAAAATTGTATATTATAAAATAGTTGCTTTTACAAACGTCAATATTTAATTTTATGAACAGACCAACTGAACAGAACAAAATGTTTGCAATCACTGTGCATTGCAAGTTGCACCAAAATTCTTAAAAGAAAGGTTAGCATTTTAACGAATTTTTTGTCATTCAAATCAACTGAAATGAGGTAAAGTGTTATTGATCTGCACAACATCAATTTCAGATCAATAAAGTAGCGGTTCCAATATTGATGTAAATTGGCAGGTGATTCCAAATTTTTGGCCGGTAGCGTATAAATTGTGCCAGTAAAAATATAACTCAAGCAACCTTAATCTACCAAATCCAATAAAACCATAAACTCCAAACATCGACAGCTCTCGATGGATTAAAAAATATTTATGCTTGCTGTAGCAAAGCAGGAACAGTTCGAAGACTATCGCAAAGAATAAAAAAAAAAGGGGGGGAAAAATGTTGGCAAATTTCGGGATATCGTGAAGGAAGTTCGAAAGTTATTCGACTGAAAGTGTAAACTAATAACGACGTTTAAAAGCTCTAATATTTCCCGCGGCATCTTTGTTCGTTACAGATACTTCCGCGTATTGTACGGCACAAGTTGCCAATGGCCGAGGAAAAGGATAGAAAGACGGTGCAAAAAGGAGGCAAAGAAGAGGAAGGTGAGGAAGAGATAAGGGGGAGAGAAGGAAGGAGAATCTTAGCACGCGGAAACTTTAGATCTTATAAGAAAAGTTAGTAGTTCGGGCTCGCTCAGTTCTTCTACTTGCCGTATAGCAAGCTTCCTCCTTTGCCACGTCCTCCTGTTTTGTCCGCTCTCGCTGCTGTTTTCTTTTGCTCCCTCTGCGCTTCGACCTTCGAGCAGACCTGCTTTTTCCTACCCTACCACCACGAACGCTTCCACTCTTCGTCAGAAGCATGCCTACCAACACTCCTTCTACCCCGGATATAATACGCCTTTAATTTCCGGATTATAAAGTTCCGCTTGACGCGCCATGCTTAATATACCGTGCTCACGCGTCTCTCCACTTTGCCCTACGTATACGCACGCGTGCAGATTGAGCGTTGGAGAAACCGGTAGGCCTTCAAGTGCAAATACCTCGTATCGTGGAAATTTCTTATTACGCGCTTTTACCCCGTTTCTTCCTTTCTTCGTCCTCGCAAGCTGACTGTCGTGACTGCTTGCCGTATTTATCATCAGTACACACCGTTTCTTTTAATTTCACTCGCTCTACGTTCTCTCTATATTCTTTTTATACCTGTACTTCCAAACCTGCAGGCTCGTGATTCTTAAAATGTTTACCGCGCTCTTCGTACCCGTACTGTATGAATAACGCTTTTCTGCGAGTCTTTTGCAACGGTAATGAAACGAGTGTAATGGATTTCACAACGAGACGTGTTTTCTTCTGTACTTCACACGCTGTTCGGTGTTTCAGCAGCGATTTTCGAATTTGGCTCGAAGATTTCACTCTGTTTGCTAATTAGCCGAGAATAATCATCGGTGTCTCGAAATTTCGACGGCTGGTGTTATAGGTTGCGAAGAAGCGGAATTGTACTTTTTGTCACGTTCTTCTTCGGTTCGCACGAAATTTGATGAAATTCTGAGAAACTTGATCTCGAAAACTTGCGGCAGGTAAGTTATTCATTTTGAAAATTAGAACGACCGACAAATTTCTTGTTGCAGGTTGCCGCAGAGCCTCGGCCGAGGCTCTTTCCTCCTAAAAGCGTTAAAAACTCTCGGTTAATTTTTAAATTTTCCTTCGGTGTAACGGAGGCGTGAGAAAGTTCGTTTCACAAGAATAATAATTAAGCGCATTAATAAAATAAAACGGCGTGGAAGTTGGTGGATTCTTGTCGTTAATAGCGGATTTAGTTGAACTTTTTCGGTCGAATTTCCGCCAAGATTTTCTTTCACATTCCGTCCGAGAGGAGCGTAAGTTGTTAATAAGTAGAGTAAGTTACGTGGTTTGTGCGCGAGACAGAATTATTAACGTTTTGCAACTACCTTACAGCTATACAATTCCATTGTTATCGATGGCGGTGCCGGTGTCGAGGGATCATAAAACCAAAAGGAAAAAAGCATAACTGGCTGGTTAAGTAGCTGGAACTTTGCAGTCGTGGCTTCGGTGTAAACTACCAAAGAAAAGGGAAACACTTATCGAACACCAACACTCGCCGAACTTGCTCACGAGAACTCTCGGGAACTCGACACTTGAGCTACGGCCATTTGATGTACCCACTGAGTCCATGTATCTGGCCGCGTGTAACCATAATATACAGGGTGGTCCGTCTCAATTATTTTCGTTGTTAGTGGACCGTTTTGTCACACAAGATACGGTTTCGAAAGATCCTCAAGGCGATGACCTTTTTTCTCTCTCTTTTTAAAATAAGTTTCCCAGGCCGGGTTCAATTTTTTTATGTGTAACCCTATAGTTTTTCTTTTGTCGATCAATTAGCAAGCACTGAGACGAATTCAATGTTGTTTATAAAATTTATTAGAAACATGAAACGTGAGTTTGAAAACTTATTGAAAAAGTGTCAGAAAGAATATAAGATTGATAAGTTGAAACCTTATTCTCTATGACCGAAGCAATTTGGAGCAATCTACTAATAATGAAGATAATTGAAGTGGTCACGTTAGGTGCTTCACCTAAACGAAGCCACCTAAATATCTCCTTCAGCTGTGTTGATGTAGAAGACACTTTAGATGCAATTTGAAAGTGGGTTGTTCGGAAAATTCAAATCGTCGTAATCTATCTAATTAAGATAGCGACAAAAGCCAAAATGTGTTTCACTCGTTATTAGCAGATAAATCCAACGCACCTGTTAAATTATCCCCAAGGAAAACAGATGCGGATTGTAAGTCGAAGTATATTCTCCGCATTGGAGCGTTTTCACGGAAAATTCAACATCCTCGCCTCACTGCAGAAAATATAGTCCGACCTATACCCGTCCTCGATCACTTGACGAATAATTGGAGGAGTGCGTTGAATTCGTCTTTAACTGACGAGCAGGATACCTTCTGGCCTTTGGCTCTGTCTTAAATTATCTTTAATTTGATAAAATGTTTAATAAATTCTTCCTAAATTTCGCTACGAATTTTCGTTTATTATTACGCTGACAAAAAATATTTTTATCCCTAGCTCATTTTTCCGCCTTTTCAAGGTCGCTGCATAATTGAAATGAGTTCAGGGATGTACGATGTGACTACGAAGTGACCTTTGACTCTCGAAATTAAAATTATACATATTCACTACCGCGGATACAGGAATAACGGATGAAATTTTATTTGTTACTTAGGTCAATTTGAAAATTCACCTGCGAGAATTTATTTTGCAAGAGGTGAATATTGGGTCGGAAAACGCTTTACTTACACTCGTTAAAGCCTGCGATCTCAATGGAAATAAATTTTACGTTCAACTATAATTTTGCTAGTTAAAGCTCGTTTCAAGATTATCTCATTGTAGATCTTTAATCATACTTCAATATAAACTACAATAGGCAGGAGGGACAAATTTATATGCAAAAAGAACATCGGTGATCTTAAAAAGTTCGAAAAAATTACCTTGGGACAATGTCAGTATAGTAGTCCTTCGATACCATTCAAACTGCATCTAAAATAGTTTTTAGATCGTCACTATTCAAGGAGATATTTTAGGTGGCTTCGTTCAACTGGGACACCCTGTATATAGAAAAATGTATACACGACCGAGCACAGTATGGCGAAGTACGAATAATAACATTCCGTGTCGACACCATATTATATTTGCTTCAATGAAAATCAAACTTGGAGGTGCTATCGAATTTTCTATATCTACATACATTGTGTGTGCGCGCGCGCGCGCGTTACGTACACTATGTATCAAGTATGTGAACGTACGAGATTGATATTTTGTCACCTTTTAGCTTGTTTCCTGAAAGTGGATTATTTTTTGGGACGAAGCATTTCGTTGAATCCGGCTGAAATATAAAGCTCGCAAAAAGAGTAGGTACTTCAATGAATTTACAATCCGACTGAATCGATTTGATATAAAGATTAAATTAATTCAGAGGGATTAATTTCACAGTCGTCAATCTGACCAGTATTTTGGAATTATTTTGGAATTAATTTTCTGAGTTAAAGTTCGAAGAATCGAAAGGTATTCTCTTTTCAAATTGTTCTATGGGTGGAAATAGCGTGAAATCAGCTGTTGAAAATTTGGCAGCGATTATTGTTACGTTTGATAATTATGAATACAATTTTATGTACATATTTCGAAAGAGCGCTTCTTTATCTCTATAATGAGACTAAGATCGAAGCATCACCTTTAACCCTTTCATTGCTATTGGCGATTGGAAAATTTGCTCTATACCTACTGTTGGAGCCTGTTGATGCAGTTCCACCTTAATTTACTTTACGCATTTTCACCGTAATTGATTAAACAGAATTTTAAAACGATACTGCTGAAATAAGAAATTTTGCAGACGTGGTTAAGAATTTACCGTCAGTCACCCATGTTACGCATTCAAATCTGCCGTAGCGAACGGGTTAAACAAAACCGAAATGAGATTAATGCGCTGATTTCGCCTAATTTTACAAAACTTTAACATTAAATATCTCGAAAACGGTTCGAGATAGAAAGCTAAAAATTGACGAAATTAAGGTTTTCGTCAACAAATCCTGCGAATTTGAACAAAATCGGTGACTATGACCGCAACTCTGCGCGATTTGACGCGAAATGACTGAAACGTGACTTACAAGGGAACTTTGGTAACCCGAAAATTCTGATTTAATAGTATCGACTTATAAGGCATAAAGAATTTGTATTATAAACAGTTTTTTATATCTACTATAGGTTTGAAGGTATACAGGGAAATAGGGTAACATTTAACTTTATTCAAGGGCCATTTTCAAAGAAAATTGCAAATTTTCAAAGAAACCGGAATTTTCGGGTTACCGAAATACGTTCCTTTATTAAAGAGACATGAGTATTACGAAGTTAGATATGCGGACGATTAATACGAATTATACTTGCTTTAAAACAACTGGCCGACGGTAATCTACACGTTATTGAAACCTAAAGTACTCGTACAACATATTCAACCAAGCTACTTCAGTTTCAATGGACTTGATGATCTAATTTTGAGCTTCTGCAGCACTTGTAGACTTTTGAAGTTGATCTTAAATGTAGAAGTAGCTTATTGTTCTATTAGGTGCAATTATACGAATCCATGGGAATTACTGGGAATAGGGTCATCAGCACCGATTTCAATGACCATGAAATATATTGTCAAGGTTAACATTCTAATCAACTTTTCCCTATACACGTTACCGCCAGACTACTTTAATCTACTATTTTTTCAAGATATACGCAAAAATACTTTCAATGTTGGGTATCATATTCTGTAGGTTTGGAGTAAGTTTACGCTGAGTTTAGTTTTTACGTTAGGCTTTACTTACTCAATCTCTTAACATTTAGCATCCTTGTTGTAGATCAAAGTGAAATGAAAATTTTCTGTCAAGCTTTCTAATCGATCCATGTCTACACCGCATCTATTTATTCGCACAATATTATTCCATAGTAATTAACATATTCTACACTTTAAAAATATGTTACATCTGTACACACATTCTTATAGTCACTCTATCATTTTTTCGGAGGATTCACGTCAATTTTCACGCTCTTTTCATAACCTTATTTGTGGATACATTAATTAAAGTCGAAACAATGTTTCACGCGTCAGCGGACGTTTGAAAATCGCGGACAATTGCGCGCGCAGGTTTCCTCGCGGACAATTGCGCGCGCAGGTTTCCTCGCGGTCACGTGGTCCAACGTAGTCGGTTCGCAAATATGGCGTCGGAACCTGTCAAGAAGCGCAAGGGACCGAAGAAATTGTGCCGCACGTCCATGAATTTGTACAAGTTCGCGGTGAATCTGATAGGTACAGGTCTCCTCGTGAAGGAAGAGGGCTGCTAGTTACGTGGTTTTCTCGTCGACGTTGTCATAAATTCCTCTCGTCTCCCGTGACAGGTTTGGCATTCGGCTTTTTCCATTGGTGGCATGTGTCGACGCCGTTCGAAGATGACCGGCATTTCTCGCATCTGTCCGAGATCGAGAGGGAAATGTCTTTCCGCACAGAAATGGTACGAAATACGATTGAAATCCATCATCTGACGGGATTCGCTAGTGGATAACAGGTATGTTTTTGTTTTGTCTCTCTCGCAGGGGATGTATTACTCATACTACAAGAAATAAATTTAAGCGGTAAACCGATTAATTCTGTCATCGGTAAGTGTCACCGTTCATTATTAGTCGACCATTAGCGTCATTAAGCAACAGTCAAACAAGCAAATAAAGCAAAATACTTTACAGATTTACTTAGTGCTTCAAATTTGGGGAAGTTCAAAACTCAACATCTTCCTACTTGAGTGGCCTGGCGGCGGTCGGGATATTTGTCTAATATAACCTAACCCAATCTACCGATTAGGTTAGGTTAAGTTAATATCCCTACTGCCGCCAGGCGACTGGCCAAACACGGTCAAATTCAAAATCATTGAAATTGGTTAAGATTGATCTTTAAGTTCATATATTTTTATACATATATTGACCATATATGTAATCAATTACGTATATTTATCGGCAGCCACCATATTGTTGGTAGAAACAAAATGGCGTCCTTGTCAACATATCTCAAGGTTTAAAAAAAATTGGAATGAAATAGGCAAAGGAAGATGTTAAAAAAAAAGCCAATTTTTTCATTTCTCATAACTTTCCCATCATTTCCAGAAAAAATGACATTTTTCGTTCCTTAGGATGCGTGGAATCATGCTGTAAAAAAATTTTTCATTCCGGCCGTATGCCAAAATTGACCTTTTTTTAACATCCTCTGGGAAAAGGTACTGAACTGCACAATTACCATATATTTTTACCGATACCTCGAAAATTAAAGGAGTCCGGCGGTAACATGTATAAAGAAACATTGTTTAAAATGTTAATCCTGAGAAAATATTTCGAAGTCATTGTAATCGGTGCTGAGGGCTCTGTTCCCAATAATTACCAAATCCATTCCGATTATATAATATTCTGCAGACTGATTATTTTTTACAATCGAATTATCATCCGTTTAAATTTAGCTTTTGTTAACATGAAGTCCGAAGCGCTGAAAGTAAGTACAATACACAGGGTAGACCACGTGAAACAGGTCACCTAATTAACCCCTCTTGCTGTGGTAGTAGGGGGAAATTGTTATACGTAATTTAAATTGTTTCGAAGGGTGAACAAGGTGGATGGAAAATTTGTTCGATGGAAAAAATGGCAGAAAATAAGAGGAAGATTCACATTTGATTTAGAATTTTAGTGTTCAAGGTCGTTTTAAAGTATGCTACAACATATAGTAGAAAAAAAAAAAATATAGGTGACGTTTTCATTTTATTCACCCTTTGGAACCATTTTAATCACGCATAAAAATTTAGGAAGATATTCAAGTGGACCATTTTACTTGGACTGTACAACTCGCGAAATCAAAGGGAAGCAACTTTGTCGCGTGTTGAGACAACTCGTGAGCGTTCTAATAAATGCAAGTAATATAAAATGGTCATGCAGTAATATTGGATTCTCTGACAATTTGTAAGCACTCGGTCGGTACTGATGGAAATGAACGAGGGGCGTTAGCGAAACGTAGAATTCCGTATACAATCGGAAATGCTTTTGGAGTGGTGTTCAAACTATTGTCCGTATTCAACGTGTACTTGACCGAGTATAGCTAGTATTCGAAGAGGGGAAGATTCAGAAGCAACCAAGCTACGGAGAAACAGTCATTAATTAATTACTCCCTAAAGCGGCCAATCATCGATCTCTCGCTCGATCAATGAACCAAATCGAATCGAATGATGATTACTGATTAGAGAGAATCAGTCAGGCTGCTGCTTGTGGTCAGCGATACAGGAAGCTGATAAATTTCTCGATGGGCTTAATCAATTTAATAGTGATAGTATCGTTTATGTTCAAACGCATTCTTGCAGTCTCTGTCTCTGAAACAGCAGTCACCGTGAAACAGTTGACGCTAATTAAAAGCACCGGAGGAATAGCAGTCTCTGTCCATTCTTTCTGCTTAGAATTCTTTCAGATTCGTACGAAAATGCGAGAAATTGCACTTGATAAATATGGCGGTGATTATGAAAGTGGTCTGAGTCATATATTTATCGTTTCGAGATATTTGAAAGTAATTTAATGAAAATCCAAGGAAATACTGTAGCGACGACGTAATGGTCTTACCAAAATAATAGAAAACAGTTGTGGAATGAGGAAGCACTTATGAAATATTGATCTAAATTATGAACTTCGTCAGGAACTTATGGGATGACCTAGTAGAACTCTCCCTTTAGGTCTATGAACCCTTTACTCTCGGAGGTGAGTTTGCTGTAGAAAAGGTTGCAAATCTTTGAAATTTTTTCAAACTAACGCAGAAATAAAGTATACTATTTTATTTAAATATTCAATGTATTCTCTATTTCACAGTGGCGAAGAAATTTATGGAGGCCCATAGATCTATTCTCTGTCTTCGTTAATTATTCACCAAGTGACGATTATTTAATGTCGCTTCTCAGTCGCCACGGGTTAATATACTAATCTCAAATTTCAATAAAAACGAATATATCGAGCCTAACGAAACATAGAACAGCAAACGGTTAAGAGAGAGAAATTTCAGAAATTTTTTGTATATTAATCTGGAGGAGAGTTTGTGAAGTTCCAATTGAAATTTGTGATTTGCGAATGATATACGTATAACGAGAAAAAATTGGGAAATTTTTGAGAAATTTATTTGGAGAAGTTAGAAAGACGAAGTGTTTTCTAACTGGCAGCCATAGACTTACAGTAGAAATTGAGAGATTCTCTCTTAAAGTCATGGTGAAAGAAAGTGAAGATAGAACCGGGAATTCCGAAAAATATTTTTTCATCGTGCAGTCAAATGATTCACAAAATACTTGCTCTTGTAATATAACTCTTTTCTACGAAAAGATCGACTCCGCACAAAGTAAGCGACAAATTCCATTTTTTTTTAGATTTTTCACCTGAACCACTTTCATAATAATCAGCACAAGTGTTTCTTAAGTATCGATAGCGTCTCAGATGCAACAAGTTGTTACGATAACTGTTGCGTTTTCCGAAATTTTCTGCATCTGTTATTTCAGCTACAGCTTGATATCGATTATTTGATCCTGTTTTATTTGGAACACAGTGTAACAGAGGAATGCGAAGTAGGTAACATGCCCTTAGCATATGCCGATGCGGGTCGATTTTATTATTCTAAACATCTAGCGAAAAGGCGAATGAAGAAAAGGGAGAAATTGGTTGGTGGAATGTGACAGAAGTGGAAGGTGAAGTGGAATGTTGGAAAAAGATCAGAACACCCTAACGGGTGCCTCTACTACGCTTATTTGACACTTCGAACGACAAACGGCCATCTTATTACGTTCCCATCGTACCCCTTGTTTTCGGTCGCGTCGTTTTCTTGAAAGCTTCGTCGAAATCGATTGCTAAAGGACCACTCTGACACCTTCTTGGTCCAGGAATTCATTTCGCAAAGAATTTTGATGCGAGTTCCACCGTGAGACTTGCATCCTTCCTCCATGCAATATTCAGTCGGAAAATTTTATACTCCCATCGACCAGATCTCCTTTTTTCTTTCCATACATCAGAAAACTCGGATAAAATTGCGGGAATGTTTATTAAAAAGTAGCAATACCGTTTTAAACGAATGGATATTATTGACAATTTAATAACGTGTAATTTAAAAGGGATTAGAATGCTCTTATGTTGTTGGCTAACGCGGTCTGGTATATTTTAAAATAATTTCTATGATC